>NW_027505357.1:0-224067 GCF_021521415.1 Bidens hawaiensis
CCAAACCGAAAAGACCGAGCTGAAACAAAAACCGACGGTTTGGTTTTATGTTTTTGTAAAAAACCGCACTAACGGTTCGGTTTTTGAATTTGCATGTAATAAAAACCGAACCGAATTCCTAAATTTTTGTTTTTTTTTATATTTTATATTAAGTAATTTTTATGAATTTAATCAATGTAACTCCAATATTTTTTATCAAATGTATAATAGTCTATTATTTTACATTTAGCAAAATTATCTATACCTAAATTCATTATTTTTATTAACTTTTTATTCGGCCTAAAATTTTCAAGCTCAAATGACAAAAACCAAAACCAAAACCAAACAGTTTCAAAACTCCAAAAACCGAAGTTTTGAATTTCGGTTTGGTTCTAGCCGAAAACCACACCGAACCGTAGAAAAAAGTAATCCATGCATGCATGAATATACCTGTCACCCAAAGGCTTAGTAAAAACCTGAAGGAAAATCCTTCATGATCTCTATCCACCAACACTCCCAACTCCTCACACGCCTCCATCTGCTCACAAGTCAACACATCTCCCACCCTCTTCTTCAAATTCCGATAATACGTCGGTGGCGGGCGCGGCATAAACTCAAACCCACCACTCCGCAGTCTCATCTCTCTCAAAGTCCAAAATATACCTTCACTCTCCAATGCCAAATGCTGCACCCCAGGTAGAGGTGCACAAACCGGTTTTTTTAAAAAAACCGGTTCGGTTATTAACCGGACCGGTTTTTTTTGGCCCGGAAAAAAACCGGTTCGGTTAATAACCGGACCGGTTAATAACCGGTTTTTTGATGTCAAAACCCTAACCGGTCTAACCGGTTAGGACCGGTTTAGAAACCGGTTAGAACCGGTTAATAAACCGGTTTTTTTATTAACCGGTTTTTTTTTTTTTTTTTTTTTTAAATTTCGCGGTTTCAAATACGAATATTTGTTTTTTATATTTTGTACTTAATGAAGACCATTATTTTTTCACAGTATAAACAAACCGGTAACTACAAGGCAAAACGGACTGACCGAAGCCATTCTTTGCTTTCGTTGTTAGGGTTCTTTGCTTGGAAGATGAGTATAAGTGTGTGTTGGTGAATGTGTTTTCAACAAACCAAAGATTAAAAACACATAACTTTCATTTATAGTTTTTACATTAAAAATACAAACATTAAATCGTTATCGCATATTCGTAACTCAAAAATACAAACATTAAATCATTAACACTGAAGAAATCTCTGCCAAGAACTGTTTCTTTAACTAAATTAGAAAAATCCAAATCAAAAAGTAAATAAGAGCACATATTAGGAAAAAGAATGCTTAGACACGATTACATGAACAACTTGCTGTTTCTTACTCATGATTTGCCTCCATGTTTGCTGTTTCTTTAACTAATTTTCTTCGCTACCCGATCCCGAGCTATTTCTTAGGTAATCGTCGTACGAGGCTTCTTCATCGGTCATTGGTTGAGTGTGTCCTTCATTGACCCTCGTCTTCATACAAGCCCGTATTTTGTAAGGTAGGACATCATACATGTTTGACAAGGTGGTGTTGAAAGCATTCTTTAAAGTTTGGCTATAATAGGGGTTTTGATCGTCGTTTAACTCTAGCTCATCACAAATTTTTTCTATTAAAGCTTCAACACCACCAACATTGATGCAAGGGTTTAACGCAGCAGCACATGTCAAAACAGCGGGTAGTTCTTGAAAATATTTTCTAAATTTTTCTTTCATTTTTACACCCATATCAAAATAAGGTGCACCCCTACAATGAAGTTCACTCAACTTTGTGCACATGACAACAATTTTTGGTAAAGCAATGGGGCTTGTTGGATAGTAAACCCCGGATAAACTAGTTGTGCAAGATTTAAAAATTTGAAGGACCTCCGTAACGATCTCAATCAATAACCAGTTTCTAGGATCGTACGGTGCACATTTACCACTACTTGACAAAATTTGATGAAACGCAATTAATGATTCTTTTTGTTGGATGGCTTTCTCAAACATATTACAAGTCGAGTTCCATCTTGTTGGACAATCCCAATTTGGCCCCAACCATTGACAATTAGCTTCTACACAAAATTTTTTGTATCTTGAAAATGTTTTATTGTTGCTAAAAACATCTCGTAACATTCTTTTAAAATTGTTTCTTTGCGTTTCGATCACGTTTAAACCCATCTTGCACGGCCAAGTTGATAATATGTGCAATGCATCGGCTATGAAAAAAACGCTCCATCACAAATAGGTTTATACTTTAATTTTAAATGGCCAACCGCGGCCGTATTGTTTGACGCGTTCTCAAACGAAATTGAAAAGATTTTATGTTCAATCTTGTATTGTCGAATGACTTTATCCAAGATTTGAAAAATATTTCTACCCGTGTGCGGGTAATCAAACAATTGAAACGCAACGGTTCGTTTCATCATTTGCCACGACTCGGGGTCAACCCAATGAGCCGTCACACAAATGTATGAGTCGGGCGAACCATGAGGTACCGACCACACATCCGTTGTTAAGTTTACAACCAGTTTGTAAGTTTGAAAAGTATGAAATTAGTTCGATTTAGCGTTTTTCCATGCTTTAAGACAATCTCTTCTAAGGGTCGAACGACTTACGTGTTGGTAGCGTGGTTGAACATAGTTTTGCATCATCTCCGTGAATTGAGGGTTGTCGAAGTGGTTGAAAGGAAGTGTTTGTTGAATCACAAAGTTTGAAAACTGTTGACGTACCGCTTCAAACGTCGTACGTAAACACCGCTCCTTGATTCGTCATCTCCGGCTGCGAACTACTTCCCGATTCGTCCTTCAAGGCCTTGCAAAATGGCCTTTGTACATGCGCTTTTAAAGTGGAGTTTGCATCTTTGCCATAAAACTTCAAACAAAGTTTGCATCGAGCTTTTTGGCTACCGTTAGACATTTCGCATAGTCGAAATGTTGCCAAACATCATGGTTTCGTTTCGTGGGGATGACCCGAACGACCGTTTCTCCCGTGTTCGAGGCCCCCATGTTGACGGATGAAGCAGCACTTTGGGAGGCCATGATAATCGACTACGAAATAAGAGTGGTATACTCGAGTATGAAATAAACGACTACGAAATAAGAGCGTATGGAGTGGTAATGTGGTATAATTGAGCGTGAGATAACAAAATAATCGCGTATGAAATAAACGTTTAGAGCGTTTGGAGTTGTATAATCGAGTGTGATCTAACCAATACCCAACCTAAACTATATATAGATGTCTGTGGGGGGTAAAATGGTAAAAAAAAAAAAAAACGGGCATATAGCCGTTACAACGTTCAAAAACCGGTTTTTAACCGGTTAACCGGTTATGGAGAAACCGGTTAACCGGTTTTTCCACAACGGTCAAAAACCGGTTTTTTTATAAACCGGTTAACCGGTTTTTTCCATAACCGGTTAACAAAAAAAACCGGTTTTTCTATTAACCGTTCGTTAACCGGTTTTGGATCTAAAACTTGTAACCGAAAGACGAACCGGCGGTTTGTAAACCGGTCAAACCGGTTTTCGTAAAAACCGGTTTCCGGTTTAAACCGGTAAACCGGTTGGGGAACCGGTTTTTTTTGGCCATCTCTAACCCCAGGCCCTTCATTATAATCCAAAAACGTCTGTATTTGACTCCTCTTCGTCCCGTTGACCGGCTCGTTGACTCCAAACATAACCATCTCGTTATCACACGCCATGATCACCGAGTTCAACCCGCTGTTGTTGGTTCCCACTTCGTCAGCACTGAATTGAGCGAGTTCGTGGAATCCGGTGAATGACTTAAGGTAGTTGATGGCGGGAATGAGTTATGGGACGTTGAGTGCCACGTGGTCAAGGCGGCGGATGCCTAGGTGTTGGTGGTATGAGGAGTTGGTAATTTGGATTGGTTGGAACCCGGGTAGGAATAATGTGGAGGGAGTTGTGACTTGATGTTTTGTGTAACTGATGTAATGTAGCACGACGTCGTTGTAGAGGTGGATCTCGGCTAGGAAGATGGTGGTGTCAGGTGAAGTTAGGGTGATTGGAGGTGATGACGGTTTGGCGCCATGGGATATGCTTACGGAGGAGGCAATTGCGGCGTCTTTGACCTGGTTAAGTGAAAGATTTATTTTTAATCACATATTTTGTTGGTCGTTCAAAAAAAAAGTTTTATCTGTATCATTTCATTGTTATATATTTGTATTAATAGATCTGATTTTAAATTAGGGGGTGTTTGGGATTGCTTATTTTTATCAGTTTATAACTTATTAACTTCTTGAAAAGTAATAAGGTGTTTGGGATTGCTGATATTGTGAGAGGAAAAGTTTCATAAGTTACACTTTTGTAACTTATTAACTTAATGAAAAGTTATAAGGAGGAAAAATAAGGAATCCCAAACACTCCTTACTATATAGTAAATACACACAAAATGATATTTACTAGAGGTGTAAACGAGTCAATTAAGGTAGTGTGTGCGCTAATCAAGATCGGTTTGCTAAATATTGAATCGAATTGGGTTTTAAAAAGTTGAGTCTCGATCGGTCTAAGCCTAAAAATAGGTTTGTTTAATAAATTAGCCAGGACCCGATCTTCATTATCAAGCTGGAAAAAGAATTTAAATTAGGCATGTTATCTAAAAAGTTATTTATAATAGGCGTGTAAAATTTGTTTTTAATCAACGAAGAAAACAGGCCAATCAGAGTAAGACACATAAGATGGTTAGCTTCATTAGGCATCATATGTGCCGACATTGAAAACCGTGAAAATCTTACATGTTTGAACCATTTTTTTGACACGTGTCCCAAACATGCCACATAAGTGTCACGCCCCAACCGAATGTTACAATAAGGGCCCAAAGAAAAATGATTGGACTAGGTTAGAGCCAATTATGCTTAGGCTAAGATTGAGCCAAGACGCTGATACTTAGGCATCTCTTACAGCCATGTTATTTATTAACACACTATGTAATTTTGAATTCTTGTAAGATGGTTTAATAACTCGAAAGAAAAACATACCTCAATGGCAACTGCTCGGACAGCAAGCCCATGGGAGGCGGTGAAGGCGCGACAAGCAGAACCGGAGAAGGTAGGTATGGAGGCAGAGGTGGTGGAGTTGGTAACGGGATAAGGGGCGGTGAATACAAATAAGAGTTGACCGGAACCAAGGACATAAGATGCATGAACTGTGTTTCCAGTAGACAAATCTGATTTGGCAATTATAGGCATTCCAAGAGCCCATGAAAACCGATGGGCCGTGTTGGTAGCATCAGAACACCAAAACTCCACGTGGTCAAACCTCTTAACGGCGAACTTGTCTGACATGTGAACAGAGTTCGACTCTGCAGCCTGCGAGCTGTTGTGTTTTGCGGCGGTTGCATGGCCGTTAACGAGCTCGTGTTCTTTCCCCATGAGCCTAACTGTTGGTCTTTGCACCATCAATGAGAATAATTGAGAACTGAGTATTGTGATCTTATGTAGTTATGTTGTATAGTAAATGTTGACTTATAACACACCAATACGAATCATTTTAGTGGTTGACTTAAAACAAATGACTTGGATACTAAGGCTCTTTTTCGTGATTTTTTCTAATTAAGATACAAATAAATTACAGTTATAATGGTGTGAAGCAAAAGATAAAACATGTGTAAGCAAGTAAGTGGTTGGTTATGATTATGCAATCGTATGGAGATCCACATACAACATTAGAATCTTATCTACTATCATATTTTTTTCACTGGAATGTGCATCAAAGGGGATGATTTTAATGAGTCAACAATAGTCGGTTCTATTATCATTTTATCAGCATAAATGGTTGTAACTTGTATGTTGAAAATTTTGTTTTTTCAATGATTTAAGATATATACAAAATAACAAGTTCTTCTTTATTATAGTTTGTATCGAACTAAAACGTGTTTAAAATTGAGATATGATGAACGGCGTATCAATGCTTAAAGTGGTGTTTTGGTTAATAAAGGATATTGTTTTCTTAGTCATAAGAAACAAGTGGGACCATAGCCACGCACACACACGTTGTGTCTGTCAGCGTTGCTAATAGTGAAAAACGAAGGTGTTGGACTCCAAAGTCGGTCGCCAAGAATTACAGATTGACTTTCAGATTCTGATGCCAAGACACCACTTTGAGCAAGGATGCCATCATGCCATGTTATCACTTCAGAACAAACTAACACTTGGCTCTCGTAATACCAATCTTTATCTCAAAACATACTTGCATTTTACATTCTCACGTAGTTGATTAAGGCGAGTGCAAGGAATGTGATAAACGGGAGTTCGTGATTGTATGAGCCTAGGGGACTGAATACATGAGCAATGAGACAGATGAAGAAGGATAATCACCATATAAGTAAAATAACATATAATGGTTTAAATGGATGATAACGAACCCGCCTTAGTCTAAACAAGTAGAAACCACCATACAATTTTCTCACTAGTAGATAGCAATCACTTATCTATAACTTCTTTTGAGACGAGACGATAAATCACCAATCTAACTCTTTAGCTTCTCACCTTTCACAAATGTTTATCAAGTGCATTAATGATAACAGGGTTAGGCTCTCACTAGATACCGACCATCTCTATAACGACTTAATAATATTTTGAAAGTACATATTTAAAATACAGGTTGATACATTCGAGCTAAGAGATACTTAGCTGAACTAATTCATCAAATGAATAGTAAATAATAGCACAAATAATCTCTCTAAACAAAAGAATACAACACAAAATACTCAAACAAAGCAGGTTCCTTAGTCATTACAAGTACAAATTTCGTAGCAACTGTTGACATGAAGGTGTATGAAAGAAAGATAATGTTCTGTATATATGACAACTCAACCAGAATCCTTACTTTTTTAGCTTGCTGATGGTTTCGCAATTGCTTGCTTGATGGCTTCGGCATACGTCCTGTGTTGATATGTAAGTGTGGATTCCAGCAAGTCCCAAAGCGATGTCTTAGGATTCCAACCTGGCATTTATAGAAAAAAAAATTCCCGTTAGAATAATGTGATAGCGAATAGAGTGTGAAATTCGATTGTACCTAATTGTTTGTTTATGATGGTCATGTCTGGAATTCTTTTATCACTGTCATCATAGCCTTCTCCATAAAACTCTTTGGAGCTCACATCAATGGTGGGACTCTCTTGCCTCTTCTCCACTTACTTTTGAATACACCTGTCCAAACCAAGACATGCTTAATTATTTGTTAACAAGTTTCCAATTTCTGATTCTGCCCCTTGACAAAATGGGTTCTAATCAAACTGGTTCGGATCAAAACGGGCTGTCTTATTAAAGTGTCAAATGTTCTGGTCAAAGTAGGTGGTGGGTGGTGCTAGACCTAAGTAATCAAGTTTTATGATAGTGATGTAAATAGACCCGTTACATAATTATTGTAAATATAAGTTGACCTGTTCTATAAATGGGGTGTAAACAAGCCGAGCCAGGACCGAGCTTTGACTACGCTTGAGCTCGACGGGTTTAACTTACAAAGAGCTCGAACTCGGCACGTTTCGAGCTCTAAATTTAAAGCACGAGTTTGGCTCATGAGTATTTTTTTCAGGCTCAAGCTCGGCTCGCTTATTATTTATTAATTATTTCTATAAATTATGTAATATATATTATTAGTTATTATTACGATAATTTATACATAATAATAATAATAATAATAATAATAATAATAAATTATAAAAAGTATTAAATATACTAAATAAAATTATATAAATAATAGTCTCATTTAGGCTTGAAAGCCAGCTTGAGCTCGATAAGTGAAGCTCGGGCTCGAGCTGCTTATGAAACAAACTTAATTTTTTGGCTAAAGCTCGGGCTCGTTTAAGCTTAGTTTAATTCAAGCTTTTAGCGACCCGATCTCAAGTAGCACACGAGCGGCTTGGCTCGTTTACCCTGAAATTGACCCACAAGCAATTTTTTTACCCAAACCAATCCATTGCATGATAAATAGATCTTAATTACCCTCAAATATTTATAAAAAATTGAATTGGTAAATAATATGAACACACCTGAGCCATCATTTCAGCAAGCTGTCTGACTGTAACTTCATTGTTAGGGTTGCCCACATTGAAGATATGACCGCTAGCTCTAGCTGGATTTTCCTATAATAAGACCAGAGAACACAATTACCCAACATTTTCAAAAAAACAGAAAACAAGGATTTTCCGTATGACTATATGTTAAAGATAAAACATTTGACATACAATCATCAAAAGAACAGCTTCAATGGCATCCTTGATGTAAATGAAGGTTCTTTGTGATTCACCACCATCCACAAGCTTCAAAGGTTCCCTTCCCAAAAGATTCTAAGTACAAAGAAAATAAAAAACTGTTGGTACATAATATGATAATATTGTGGGAAAATGGAAGTTAAATAAAAGTGACTGAAACTAACATTGCTAAAGCAAGCCAGAACTCTTGGAACACCCTCACTGGGACCATCAATTCCAGGGATGAAGTCCATCCTAGGACCAATCCAGTTGAAAGGTCTTACTATGGTAAACTCAAGACTGTTTTCTGCACCCTCAGCTGTTACGTGAAAAGAAGATAAAGTGAGTGAGCATGCATGTTTTGGTGTTGTACATTGGAAAAAATGAGGCTTAAGTTTGTTTGTTTGTATACCGTATATTAGCCTCTCTATCAATTGTTTAGCACATGCATATGACCACCTCTGCTTCTCAACTGAGCCAAATATGCATGGGGATGTATCTTCTTTGAGGATGTAGTAAGCAGGATCCTGTAAGGACACAAAATAAGTTGGCATGTTGCTTTGAAAATATAATCAAGTCGCTAAAAGACTGTAATGGGGAAGCAAAGAATTCATCTTATTGAGATGACAAACACAACAAGATACAATCTAATCAACACAAACAAGGTCCACTTTTAGCCTTATATTAATCTATATAGTTCGGAACAAATCTAAAGAAACTACAATGAAAAGATGATCAGCGGAATGGTCAATGCAACACTCAGTAATCCCAAAATTAGAATTTTCATTTTTTAAATTCAATCAGGAAAAAAGTGAATTAAGATGGCAGACTTAAGATACCATACTATAAGTGGAGAGTGTGTTGCCTGCAAACTTTGAGTGAATGTGAATTCAAAGCCTATGCCACCTAACGGAATACTCTAATTCAACATTTGGCAAGCTAAACTTAACGATTAACCTCCATTTAAATCCAACATCAAAGAAACAAGCACAAATCGTACTTGATGATCCAGTTAACATGCTACTGGTTGGCATTTAATATGTTACCAAGTGACAATTATATCCGAATATGATAATAAGCATCTTTGAAAATAAAGCCAGCATAATCAACTAAAATGGCTTAAAAGATGATAATTCCACCTTTTCTACAAATTTTAAACATTTACACAAAAGCTAAGGAAATCAAACCATGAAATTTTAAGTTGTAAATGTCAGGGTAGAAAACAAGTAAACTCACAAAAAACATAACCAACATGTATCGTTAACAAAAATGTGACTGAACATGTCATTGTATAAAAACTAACAACCAACCAAAGATCTGAACCTTACCTGACGTAAAGGACTATCTTTGGGAAGAAAGCTACCGATTGTCTTCCCATATACTTCACAAGTAGAGAAGTGAATGAGCCTCTTATTATTCTCAGAGCAATACTTAACCTACAAATGAAAGTAACACAAATCATCACACAATTTTGCCTCAACAACAATAAAATTGCCACCCGACCAAACCGTCAAGTCAAATCAACGTAAACAAGATCCAATGCAATAAATACCACAGGAAGTGCATCAATGAAATTGCTGTAAATCGTGTCAAGTGGACGCGTATTGTAATCCGCTGGAGTGCAAATAGCCGCCAAATTTATCGTCTAAACACAAATAAACAAAATTAAATAAATCAGCACAAAATAATTATTCTCCAAACCAATCAGCTAGGGATGAGATCGGTACAGTATTGATATCATGCCAAAACAATACTGATACCAAAAATGTCTGGAACATATTCCAAATACCATACCGATTTTTCTGTTCGGTCCTAGTACCGTTGAATAGGAGTGCAAACGAGCCTAGTTACACGAGATCGGCTCATGAAAAAGCTCGATCGAGTCGAGCTTAAACAAGCCCGAGCTCGAGCCTAAAAGAAAGCCCGTTTAATAAACGAGCCTGTCATTTATATATCTTTTTATAATATATATATATATATTAATGTATGCATATATATTTAATAAGTATAAATTGATATATATAATTTTAGGAAAAAATAACTAAATAACATATATTATTTTATATATAAAGTTATAATAAAATAAAAATACAAATAACTTATTAATAAATATAAACGAGCCGAGATTGAGCTTGAAAAACTACGAAACGATCCGAGCTCGAGCTTGATAAATAAAGATCAAAATGAGCCGAGCTCGAGCTCCGTATAAGTTAAACAAGCCGAGCTCGAGCCTGGTCGAGCTCACGCTCGACTCGGCTCCTTTGCACCCCTACCGTTGAAGATACCGATACGGAACATCCCTAATCTGCATTCATGGAATCATGTTCACGCAATTTATCGTCTACTATCTTACACTCTAATCCTATAACACTAAACTAACAATAACAATAACGAGTACTTAATAATATACAGTTAAATTAGGGCAAAATACTGAAATAGTTAAATACAGGCGATTAATACCAGATCGGAGCACTTAATGAGTCCTTCAAGGCGAGAATCATTCTTAATATTAAGCCGGTGGAACTGAATACGACCGGTCCACGGAAGCGAGTCCGGTTCAAGCAAATGCTTAATCTTATCATTATACACATCAACAGCCAACACCGTGTGCGGCGTCTCGGACATCAACTTCTCACACAAATGCGAGCCGATAAATCCTCCGGCGCCGATCATGCATATCGTCATCGGCTTAATCGCATTTCCGTCCAGATCTACTCTCGCCATCGCTGTTTGTTTAATCTCCGGCGATTGGATTGGATCCGGTGGAAGGTATTTAAAGAGGTTCACAAATCACAATCCACTTGCAATTCAGTGTGTAAAGTGGATGCTTTTGATTTTGATTCACTGTGGTCACGTGTAGGGGTGTTTGTGTGGGCTATGTGATCTGACGACGTGGCGTGGATGGGAGGGTGGTGTACGGTGGATGTTAGGGCACTGGATCGTAGCAAGCGGGTATTTGTCGGTTATTTATGTACTGTTTTATATTTATTTATTTTAATTTTAACAACTAATATTGTGTGTGTGACAATTAGATTTTGGATGGTGACATGATTAAGTTGTTTATTGTATTTTTTATTTTAATTTTAGCAACTAATATTGTGTGTGGGGCAATTAGATTTTGGATGGTGACATTTAAGTTGTTTATTGTATTTTACACAAGTAAATTGCATTGTTAGTATACGCGTTATTTTTTATATTATGATTTTTTTAATAATTCTATTAATTATAAATTTAGTCATGTTGATCACATTACTAATTATGTACACTCTCAATATAAAATGGAATATAAAATATGACAAACAAAAGGGATGTTTAACAACCTATACAGTAATAAATTGGATGTAGCTTAATGGTAGAGCACTCACTTTACTAGTGATAGGTAAGGGGTTCAAACCTCACTACCACCAATTTATATGGGAGATGTGAGGGATGACCATGGCTTGCCAGGGTTCGAGTCTTGATCTCACCCGGTTTTACCGGCTCTTCGCTGTCGTGCCGTTTGGCAGGCGTGGGGTCGGGTTTTATCCGGTGAATCCCTCAACAGGTGGACCGCTAGGGGATCCGTCCGTCCAGAATAGTGGCCGGCTCGGGCTACCTTTAGTCAATGGGGGCCGCGTACGGAGTACCCGGCGTTACTTAGTTGGCCGTTCAAAAAAAACAACCTATATAGTAATTATTTAATTATTAAAAGATTTGAATGATTAAGAAACTCTGAATAAGTGAGTGCTGAGTGCATCGATATGATGGTGATTGGTGGTGAACGGCGTGGTGATGGGTTCAATAGGAGTTGACGCATGAGTGGTAGATTGAGGGTCGAACATATGTGAATAGGCAAAGAGGTGAAGCTTTCAATTAAGATCATTTTAATATTTAATAGGTAAAATGTTTGCTGATCGATTCAGGCGTGTTATTTTAGTGAACCAAACACATTTAATGATGGATGATTCAAATGGAGTCAAGAGACTACAAAGTAGTCTGATTACTTCTTTGTCTTTTTGGGATTGGGTCATTATTGAATATGATTTTTTTACTAAGATGTCTAGTTATTACTTACGAATTATGTATGCTCTTAGTATAAAACACGACAAACAAAATTTATATATTTTCATACATAAAGTATCATAAAGACTTAACCGAAACTATATTCACTTTTAGGTTAAAAACTGGAAGCAAAACGAATATGCTTACTAAGGGGGTGTTTGAGATTGCTTATTTTTACCAACTTATAACTTATAAACTTATGAGAAGTAATAAGGTGTTTGGGATTGCTTATATTATGAGAGGAAAAGTTCTATAAGTTATACTTTTGTAACCTATTAACTTAATGAACAATTATAAGGAAGTAAAATAAGGAATCCCAAACACCCCCTAAATCTAGTCTCATGTCTGTCGGGGAAATACTACTCACGCCTAAAAGCATCTACAATGTAAGATGGGTGCTAATGTGTAGGTTCCTGGAACGGATCGTACACGGGATGTTCTCTAACAACGCAGGTGCGGAATCCCTGCGTAGGTAGGTTACGAGTGTAGATATAGAATAACACAAGCAATGAATCAAACACGTAATATTATTAACCAAACACGTGACTCGTAGTCACTATTACAGACACTGGAACTAGCAAACACGTCTGCTTAAACTCGAACACTTGACTGAAACCCTAAACTACTTAACCTCGACGATTCGGCTGTAACAATCAATATATACACGACAACTTCGCCACAGGCGAAGTTGTCTGTAACTTCGCATATTCAACAAGTTCGCCTGAGCGAACTTGTTGACAACTTCGCTTGTTCAACAAGTTCGCCTGAGCGAACTTGTTGACAACTTCGCTAGTTACACAAACAAAAACATAATCAAATACACAATTACAATACAGACTCGATTACAATTACAAGACTATGAACTACTGACAAACATGTACCAACAGACTCCCCCTTGGCAGTAGCTTCATATCTTGATTCTTCAAAACTCGAGTCTTGTAATCTGCATCTCTAAGCGTGCGCCCCTTCTTTCACACATACTGACACTACACTTTGATATCTCCTAGCTTGATCCTTCCAAGCAGGAATGTAGAAGATCTTCTTGTTGTTGAGTACTTCCAGATCAGCTTGCGACAGGTTAACAAGATGCATCGGGTCGTAAACCCGAAGCAGTTCTTGTTCATCCTCGTCCTCCATTACTGCCTCTGCAGTCTCACAGTCCACAAACCACCATTTCAAATCTTTCAGCACATCTCGAGGCATAGCTTTCATGGGTACCTCCTTGATACATCGGACTGGTTTGTACTTCATCACCATCCACGGTTTACCATCTGCTCTCATACCTCTCTCTGTATCCTTCACTAATTTTCCCTTTTGTGGCTTTAGCAACTCAAACTTCTTTTCTTTTACTCCTTCTTTCCACATTATCTTCTCAATCATTCTAGCCATATTGTCGTTGTTTCGGTTTATCAGGCCCAACCTGGCCAAATCTTTTACTTCGCATTCAGGCAATGTGTTGAACGATCTCAACATTCTCTTGAAATACTGAACGCCATCATAACGCTTCACCACAAACAACTTGAGCTGTTCATCATAGATCCAACAAATAATCCCCTTTTTCGCCTCTGCATACCCTTTAATGTTGTAGCTCTTTCTGAACATGGTTGGAACAGCAGGCTTCTTGGTCTTGACAAACCAATGAGCATATTCTTCCTTCCATCTAGGCTGCTCTTCCCACACCGTCTCATCCAACACCGTTTCATCACCAACACCCGACTTTTCCACTTCGGGAATGTCATGCTCAACATCATCATCCATTATCTCACCTTCTTCTAACACATTTTCCACATTAATCTTTTCCCCAATCCTCTCAATCTCATCCACGGGCAACACGTCGTCATCATCCATAAACTCATCGTCTTCCTCATCATCCAACTCCTTTAAAGCATCGATAACGTCCTCAACATCAGCATCATCACCCATACCAACAACAACATCACCAGCTACATCTGTAGACTCCCCCTCAGTTGTGGAAGCCCCAAGAGCCTGAGAGGTTCTTGGCAGCTCACCACCTGCACCCGAAGGTGCATTGGGATCATCGTCATGATCTTCTCGTCTTTTCGTTCTCAACTCATCGCCCCTACACGTCTTCTCCCCCTGAGATGCCAAGTATTCCTTGAAGGCATCAATTATTCTTCCGTGTTCAACCAGGAGGGCAGCTTGTAGTCGATTGGATTCCACTAGGCGTTCAATAGTCTTAGACTGTTCGGCAACAATACGCTCTAGTGATGTAATCCGTTCAGCATCTGAAGTAGGCAGTGGAGTTGGCGGAACATCAGTAGCAGAAGTGACCGCAGGTGGTACACTTGGTAACCCTGCAGTTGTTGTGATAGTCGAATCAACGAAGCGTGCGACTACCACCGGTGGATCAAACGGTTGTGGTGGTAGAGACACCACTGCTGGAGCTGACGCTTCGACAGTCGTAACCTGTGCAGTAGTAGGAAGAAGTGACATACCTGACAAGACAGGCGGAGCAAAACGTACATGCCTTGAAGTCTCCCCCGCTCCAGTAGCCATACCTAGTCGTTCTCGTCGCGAACGTCTCATCACAAGTTGTACCGCTTCTTCCTCATCTCCCTCCTCGTCCTCAACTCTCGGCCTCTTACCCGAAATCCTTTCACGAGTCACCATTAGCCGTCTGGCCTCAGCAAACGTTTCATCTAACTCGGATTCAGCTACCGAAGTAGCTGCTGTAGAAGCATCCATAACTTGAGGACCCGAGATATCCATATCAAACAAACCGTGTCCACTGAAAGCAGCATCCAGATCAACGTTTTCAGCCGTGGACATAGTCTGTGCAATAGTAGCTGGCACAGCAGCAGAAGATACAACAGGTGCAGCTGATACAGCATGAGGTGCTGCCGCCTAATGTGGTTGCGGATCCCTGAACTCGTCCCCTCCTGCAGGAACATACTCCGGGTTGATGAGATACCCGAAAAGTGGAGTATGCCTTGGGCGGCGTTCAGGGTTGCTACGAGTGCTCGACGTCCTACATTGAGCAAAAATACGCTTTGTTACACACTCAACATATCGAATAGGGCGCCGTTGCGGTAGAGACGGAGCGACATGATTAATAATCATTTGAAGAAATCGCGGATACATGATAAATCGTTCTCGCGCCGTCGCCCGTCTCTGACGATCAATCTCATAGAAAATCATCTGACTAAAAGAGTAACGACGATTGTAAGTCAGGGCCGTCATGGCAGATTGCATCGTCGCACCCATCCCGTCTGTTCCTGCTTTCCTGCCGGACATGCACACAATTAACACGTGCATCAGAAAGCGCCATTGGTCCAGCAGAAAGCCTTTCCTCCTCTGCGAGTCCCCCAGCGGACCCGAATAACCCATTCTCAAGTATGCTCCGTCACGGAAAGGAGCTACGAACTCCGTTGGGTCGTCTCGTGTCTCATTGCCGAACTGCAGAGCCAACCGAATGTCTTCCGAAGAAAACTGTATGTTTTGACCATTGACGGTTGCTCGCATCACTGGAGGCTCAGGTCTGCAATCATAATACACCGTCTGCCAGAAGTCTTGAATGTTGGGCAGAGATATGGGTAGTGTATTAGTGATCGCGTGAAAAACTCGTGATCGTTGGAGAAATGTGATAATCTCCCTATAGTCTTCAACGCCTCGTGCGTCTGGATCCAAAGTAATGTATTGGTTATGAGCTGGAAAGAATTGTCGTTGCTCATCACCATCATCACCACCAGTTCCTCCAACTGCAGCCATATCTGCACAAAACAAATCAAGTTAGAGACGTTTTACGTAACTCACAAGTTCGCAGTGTAGCAAGTGCGAAGTTGTGATGTAAGATACACAGGCGAAATTAAAGTTGAGGCGAAGTTGGGGACAACTTCGCATCATCAGTAAATTCGTCTAAAAAACAGTTAAAAGAAAAGGATATAGGCGAAGATAAGGATAACTTCGCCACGGCGAAGTTACAGTTAAGTTCGCCAGGGCGAAGTTGTGGATAACTTTGCCAAGGCGAAGTTGATGATAACTTCGCCACGGCGAAGTTGTGGTTAACTTCGCCCAGGCGAAGTTGTGGATAACTTCGCCCTAGGCGAATTTAAGCGTCTGGCGAAGTTGAGATTAACTTCGCCAAAACCATAACTTCGCCTGAAACAGAATCGGCGACGGTTCGGATTCGGAGGTCGAAATCCGATGTTTTCGGACCGATTAAACGATAGAAACATGAAGAACAACATATTTCAAAGGTGAATGGATGAAAAGATCGTGCATGAACACGTAACGAGAGGTCGAAAAAAAAAAACTTTGTTTCGAGGGTTAGACGACCCGAGGTCTCTAACCGGGTAAAAGTATAAAGTGAATGAAAGGATGAAATCGACAACACATACCACTCAGTATAGTAGAAACAAGGAACAAAAGATCGAAATCGAAAGTGTATATAAGAAAGGTTAACCGGAATTATGGTTAAGTTCGCCGGAAAAAGTTAATAATAAAAAAATTTTACTGTTGAAAACCCCTTTTATAGGGCTGAGTTGGTTCAGGCGAAGTTATTCTTAACTTCGCCTAAGCGAAGTTAAGTACAACTTCGCCGATTCAACAACTTCGCCCGTTATTTACAAAAACAGCCCTTTCAGTTTGAAAAATCTTGAATATATCCTTATAAGTTACCAAAAAGAGTTAAACAAAAATGATCAAGACCCAGTAACCAACAATAAAAATATAACTACAAAAACAGAAAATACTTATAAAATTTTAACGAAATAAGGGATCAAATTTCAGTCTAGTCAGGGACCACTACGTTTTAGAAAAGATCCGAATAGGAATCATACTAACTATGTGACTGTCACTTGGATCCGTGTTTGGCTGTATTATGACATAGAGAAACAGGTTGTAAGCATGTAATAACTTAAATGGTTTTCATTGTTTCTGTGATACGGATTAAGGTTCAGTTAAGCTCAAAAATTTAAGTTGGCAACAACTCAGAGGTAATGATGCCTTCTATCTATTCTCAAAGCGTATTTGGCTATACCCACTTCACCCCGAATTGACTTCGACCCATAGTGTCTGATTAACTTGTAGATACTCGTTGTCTGCTTCCCGTTTTCTTCTTACTCCAAACTTGAGAAATCTTGAGACGTTTCGGTTCTCGTGTTTATTGTCACTATTTCTCATAAGTACAAAAATTATACATGTATTTTTTTTTTTTTTTTTTTTTTTTTTTTTTTTTTTTTAATCAAACATAAGAATTTTCATCGGAGTACTAAATCACTGCAAGTCCCGAATCTGGATCACTGCAGTATCTTGAAATGCTTTCTTCACGGGAATCAGAACACTCACGGGCTCGTGTATGACTGGGTAGTCGCTTTTCTGCCTATCCTTCGAAAAGATATGTATGAAGACATACAAAACTCTTAAGGAGTTTCCACGTAAATTCGAGTAAATTTAAGTTAGTATCACATCTACTTTTACGCACCATTAAAATTACCATGACATACAATGACTGTTCTAAAGCCTTTTAAGCTTAATAACTTCACTAGTTAGGCACACATAGTCAGTATATATATCATTTTCCAAGGTTGGATCAATTTTCTTTTAAACACAGCAAAGAACTTCTTACGAAGTAATAGACTTGAAAAGTAATTTCATTTCCCTCAAAAAATTTTGAATTCAATCGCCCCAATCATGTCAAAGTCATCAGGTAAACGGCTATCCTGAAGATCCATTGGATCAGCTGGACCGACCACATACAAGTATGTGTCCTTCTTACTAAGAATGACCGACTAATTTTCAGCAATTGAAAGAAAAACATGACAACACTGCCCCAGTTACTTTCAGTCTTCCGGTTAATGGCTATCCTCATTTCCTAAGTCGAAAGCAAGGACCAAAACATATCCGAGGAGATGTCCATCAAACTGAGGTAACCGACTAATTTTAAGCAATAAAGACACATTTTTTTTTTTTTTTTTTTTTTTTTTTTTTTTTTTTTGAATTAAAAAACAAAGACATGGTTACTCGGGATTGATCATCCCATTTAGCTCAATTAGGTTTTGAAATCTGAATTTATCAAACGCTTTTGTAAACAAGTCAGCAAAATTTTCAAGTGTATCAACTTTTTCGATCTTGATCAGTTTCTTCTCAGCACAATCCCGTATGAAGTGATGACGAATGTCAATATGCTTAGTTTTACTGTGCTTCACGGGATTGTTAATTACTGAGATGGCGGCAGTGTTATCAATTAAAATAGGAGTGAGTAAGAAATTCAGACCATAGTCGCGCAATTGTTGCTGAATCCATAAAACCTGAGAGCAGCAGTTGGATGCTGCCATGTATTCAGCTTCGCAAGTTGAAATTGCAACTGATGTCTGTTTCTTGCACTGCCAGGAAACTAATCTTCCTCCAAGAAACTGACAGCCTCCTGTTGTTGACTTCCGACTCTGATTACAACCTCCATAATCAGAATCTGTATATGCCACCAGTTCAACGTCTCCTCCCTTTGGGTACCACAATCCTAGTTTCGGCTTGCCCTTGAGATACCGCAAAATCCTCTTCACACCTTTCATGTGAGATTCCTTTGGGTTTGCCTGAAAGCGAGCACAAAGACAAACAGAAAACATTATATCAGGCCTAGAAGCAGTTAAATACATTAAAGAACCTATTATCGCCCGATACAGAGTAGGGTCCACATCTGCGTCACCATCTGATTCAGCTCCCAATTTGTGATTGACGCAGATTGGAGTGTCATATGGAGAACTGTCCTCCATCTTGAATCTTTTCAGCACATCATGAACATACTTTGTTTGATGAATGAACATCCCATCTTTCTTCTGATCAACCTGCAATCCTAGAAAGAAAGTTAGTTCACCCATAGCACTCATCTCGAATCGTTTCTTCATGACAGCCTCAAAATCTTGACACATGGAAACTCTTGATGTAGCAAAAATGATGTCATCCACGTAGACTTGAACCAGTAAGAAGTCACATCCTTCTCTCTTCACAAACAGCGTACTGTCGATCAAACCCCTTTCAAAACCATTTTCCAGCAAGTAGTCCGATAACGTTGAATACCAGGCACGAGGTGCCTGATGTAAACCATATAACGCCTTGCTCAACCTGTATACATGATCAGGAAAGTCTGGGTCAGGAAAACCCGGTGGTTGCTCAACATACACAACCTCGTCAACTTTCCCGTTAAGAAACACACTCTTTACATCCAACTGAAACACCTTCATCTTTTTGAAAGCAGCAAACGCCAAAAACAATCGAATCGCTTCTAACCGGGCAACAGGAGCGAAAACCTCATTGTAGTCAATACCCTCTTGCTGATTAAAACCTTTAACAACCAGCCTCGCCTTATTTCTCACAATAATTCCCTTATCATCTCTCTTGCACTTGAACACCCATTTCGTGCCTATAGCATGCACATTCTTTGGTTTTTCAACCAAAGACCAAACTTCCATTTTCTCGAACTGAGCCAACTCTTCTTGCATAGCTTCGACCCACGAGCTGTCCTTCAAAGCCATTTGATAATTCTTCGGTTCAATTTGGCTTATGAAGCAAGAGTACAAACATTCATTCATAATACCTGTATCTTTAATGCTTGAATAAACACAGGTGTGCTCATTCAGGCTACTTCTGGTTTGTACACCCGAGGACACGTCACCTATAACATTCTCCAAAGGGTGATCTTTGTGAATTCTCGTGGTCGGAACAGCACCGACATGTAAATTTTCTTCCAAGTTTGAAGAGATCTCATCTATGGTAGTTTCAGGCTGAGAGTGAAAAGGATTAATAAACTCATCTTCAGTTGAGGCCGCAGGGGTATCAATAGAGTTTGATGTGGAAGGCTGAGATTTTTCTGTCATCTGATGTTGCACTAGCTCCTCTTCCTCATCAAATATCATCTTCGTCACAACTCTTTCGTCTTCTTCAGCAATTTCCAAATTAGGTACGTTAAACGACTTAAAAAGTTTAACATAGTCAAAAAGCTCAGCAGGTCCATTGCTTGGTTTTGGCGGTTGATAACTAGTAATGTCGGTGTTACAAACCACCTCCACCTTGCAAGTTGTCGTATTGAAGACCCGTCTGTTGGGAGTCCCAACAACATAACCGACTAGGATTCCCTCATCGGCTACTTCACCAAATTTCGAGTTAGTCTTCAAAATCGAACAAGGAGAACCAAATGGTTCAAGACCGCACAAGTTGGGCTTCCTACCGTGCATAAGCTCGTAACAAGTTTTTCCAAGTCTCTTAACTGTTAACACCCGATTCAGAACATAGCAGGCTGTAGCCACTGCTTCAGCCCAGAACATCACAGGAAGCTTTGAGTCTGCCAGCATAGTTCTGGCTCCTTCAATCAACGTTCGGTTCTTCCTTTCAGCTACTCCGTTCTGTTGTGGCGTATACGGAGCGCTGTATTGATGCTCAATACCCTTCTGTAGACAAAAGATTTCCATCTCAAAGTTCTTGAACTCTGTCCCATTGTCGCTTCTGATGAATTTAACTGATTTACTCATGACATTCTCGACTTTTGTAATGAGATTCTTTACCATCTGAGTCGTCTCGTCTTTCGTTTTCAGAAAATATACCCACGAGTATCGCGAGTAATCATCAGTTATCACCAAGCAGTAAGAAGTACCGCCTAGACTTTGTACATTCACCGGACCGAAGAGATCCATATGAAGTAGTTCTAGAGTACCAGCAATTGAGTTGATCGTCTTGGTGAGATGGCTTTTCTTGTGTTGTTTTCCCTTCTTGCACGCTATGCATTTATCTTCAAAGTTAAAACTCTTTAAGGGAACGCCCATCACAAGCCCATTTTTTACAATGAAGTTCATCTTACGAAGATGAATATGTCCCATTCTCCTGTGCCATAATTCTGATTCTGATTCGCTTGCCTTTGTCATTAAACAGGATTCTCTGGTGGCCATTTCAGTAGACCTCATATCCATCACGTATGTATTCGTTTCACGTGGAGCTTTCATTACTATCCATTCTTCTGGTATATGAAAACCAGGCTTCAATACAATCGCTTCATTCTTAGTGAAATGGACAGTGTATTCTTTATCACAGATCTGCGACACACTCAGCAGATTGTGCTTTAATTCCTCCACAAAGTTTACATTTTCAAGTGTCATTCTCCCATTCGACACAGTTCCTCTTCCGGTAATCCTTCCACCGCTTTCACCAGCAAAACTAACTCTAGCTCCCTGAACAGGTTTTAAGTCTTGCAACAAGTGTTTGTTGCCTGTCATGTGCCTGGAACAGCCGCTATCTACAATCCAAAGATTGTTTGCAGCCCTGTTCAACTGTTCCTGCACCATAAAACAAAGAGTTAGAATCTTGGGACCCAAGACCAATTGGTCTTGGATCGATACATCCCGTATCCTGGCTTTCTCAAGTTAGCATCAGGATAATTTCTGTACGTCCTGTTAGGGAATCTCCCTGCAGATTGAGTGTAATGCCTTCCAAACCTATGAGAATTGAAAGAGTTATATCTTGTGGTTTGGTTGAAAAACTGAGGTTTGTATTTATGAAAACTTGAATTAGGTACATTTTTGACATTTGAAAAGTTTCCAATTTTAGCATTTACAAAATTACGCTTATTCTCAGTTTTGTTAGGCCTCACACCTCTGAATCTCGGCTTCAGAGGGCAGTCTGCAACTAAATGCCCTAATTTGTTACATCTAAAGCAACATCGTCTCTCCACTTTCTTGTCAAATGTTGATTTGGATGTAGAGGCAGTTTTACTATCCGTTTGTCTCACATAAGGTGGGACGTACGGATTGAGTGGAGTATTCTTTTTAGCTACTTCATTTTTATCTCCATCGGTGGGTAAACCTACCTTCTCTTTTGTCTGACCAGATTCAGACAACATATCCGAATCTGATGAGACTGGACTTGATACAGAAATATTCACACTAGAAACATTCGAGCTTGTTTCTCCACAGCTAACACTTGGTTTTGTAATCTTGATTGGAGTTGTCTGAGGAACTTCGAAATCGACAGATTTCTGAACACTTGGATTATAAGTATAATTGTGGTTAAAGGGTGGTGGAACTTCGTGATATCCGATTCCTCCCCTCTTTGCAGAGGTACCTGGATCACTCACGAGGTGATCAAGGATGGCCGAGGAATTCCTGAACTGCTCAAGTTTGCGGTTCAGTTCCACCACCTTTACCTGGTGGTCAGCAATCTGTTTATCCCGATCAGCAATCACTTTAGTTTTTTCTTCCAAAACTTCATAACTAAGATCAATAATTTCTACTTTCTCAGCAAGTTTGGTTTTTAAACTTTGAATGTCTTTTTCACAAGCCTTAATTTTAATTTTATAACTGTTTTCTCTGGCTTTAGTAAAATGGTGATCTTCTTTAATCGTTTTAAATTCAGCATCCAATTTGACATACTGATCAGTTATCGTTGTGAGTTGCTCAGACAAATTCTCACAACTAGTACAAACAGTCTTAAGACTTACCTCGGAGCGATTATCCTTGTCATTTGCCATGAAAGCGGTTTCTTCTTCATTCGCTTTCTCTGTTTCTTCAACCTTCTCACATTCTTCAGCTTCAGTCTCAGCCATGTTAGCCTGTTCACCAGAACCACTTGGGCGTTGATTCCAGTTGTACTCTCCTGCCTCTCTGGTCAACATGGCATTTATCTCTCTGTTAACTCCTGAGTGTTGTGTAGGTCGACCTTGTCCACGTTCAACCCTCTCATTTCTGCATTCCTTGGCAAAGTGCCCGTACTGTTGACAATTGTAGCACCTTACCTTGGACTTGTCGAACCCGGGCCGACCACCAACGAACTTTCTCCCCGTTTTATTCATGAAACGCTTGACTCGCCTCACTATCATGGCCATTTGCCATTGCAAGTCCATCTCCTCCAGATCATCAGCATCGATCTGGTCATAATCCTCATCCAGAACAGCAGGGTCCACAATCTTCCCCTGGATGTAGTTTTCGTAGGAAGCAATAAATGAAGCATAGACAGCAAACTGCTCTTCAGCAGATTTTACACTCATAGGCATCTTGGTATAATTATTGCTTGATGCATTTACAGAAAAACTACTTGTGGATGCTTGAGGCTTTGAAGTACTAGATCCTCCAGCAACGAAACATACATCACCATTCGTGTTTACAGAAACGTTTCCATCATGAGGAAAGTCGGGACCTGACTCCCCTTTTGAGTAAAAAGCTGCAGATTCAGGTCTCGAACTTGAGCCTGAGTTAATCTTTGCACCATACATACCAGGGTCTTGTATCTGGTCTGTTGGTGTTTCTTTTCGAACCATATTGAGCTCATAAGTTCTGAGCTTGTTTACTGCAGTTTCCAAATCAACGTTAGGAAAGTCTCTGTCTTCCCTCATAAGGACAGTGTACATTTCCCACTTCGGTGGGAGAGCATCGAGAAGCTTTTCGACGATCTCTTCTTCTCGGTAGGCAATCGAATAATTGCTAAGCTCTGTCATTAGATGATAGTATCTGGTGATAATATCATCCAAAGATTCATTCTTCAAATATTTGAAGACGGAGAACTGGGTCTTCAAGAGTTTAATCTTTGAGGCACGGATACCTACGTTCCCCTCGAATCTGTTTTCCAGAGCATCCCAAAGCTCTCTTGCAGAAGTGTACTTTCGAAACGTATGGAGAACTTCTTGAGGAAGTGCCATTGTTATCGCTGCATGGGCCTTGCTCTCGGCCTCATACATTTTCTTTTCTTCGTCCTCCATTTTACTGTACTTCTTCACCACGTCACGTCCTTCGTATTGCATGGTTGGAGGAACGTATCCATCTTGAATGCACACCCACATTTTGGCATCCTGATATTTAATGTACTGGATGAATCTATCCTTCCATGCCACGAAGTCTGTTCCCTTCATCAACCTCGGGGCCTTAGTGGCTGACCCTGCCTCAACTTCCATCTTGACCAAATCGGAGATGTTGATAGACGACATCCTTGTAAAACCTGAAAAACCTGAAAAAAACAAGAAAATATTAAAACAGCTCAGTAAGCGAAGTTAAGGATAACTTCGCTTGAAGGTCAACTTCGCTGAACAGAGAACTTCGCTGAGGTCTTTAATTCGCTTGAATTGGCGAAGTTAAAGTTAACTTCGCTTAGCTCTGGCGAACTTATGAGTTGAGCGAACTTGGGTAGTAAGCGAAGTTGTGGATAACTTCGCTAAGGCGAACTTATGAAATCTGCGAACTTAAGTGTGAAGCGAAGTTGCGGATAACTTCGCTAAGGCGAACTTATGAGTTGAGCGAAGTTGTGGTTAACTTCGCCAAACCTTATATCTTCGCCAAAAACCCTAATTCCAGTGACGGCAACTTCGCCTGAATTCAACAACTTCGCCTGAAGATCAGCAAGTTCGCCCGATGAACCTGGAAGTTTTTCCAGATCTGTTTTCTTCAAACCAGAAGCTCCCGATCAATGCTAAGGCTTGAAAATGACTGTCAAGCACTAGTAGAACACAATCCCAACAAAAATACGTCTCGCGAATAGGTCAAACGAGACGAAACTACACCCGCGTGAAATCCCGAACCTCACAATCGAGCCGATTTGCTCTGATACCAATTGTAGGTTCCTGGAACGGATCGTACACGGGATGTTCTCTAACAACGCAGGTGCGGAATCCCTGCGTAGGTAGGTTACGAGTGTAGATATAGAATAACACAAGCAATGAATCAAACACGTAATATTATTAACCAAACACGTGACTCGTAGTCACTATTACAGACACTGGAACTAGCAAACACGTCTGCTTAAACTCGAACACTTGACTGAAACCCTAAACTATTTAACCTCGACGATTCGGCTGTAACAATCAATATATACACGACAACTTCGCCACAGGCGAAGTTGTCTGTAACTTCGCATATTCAACAAGTTCGCCTGAGCGAACTTGTTGACAACTTCGCTTGTTCAACAAGTTCGCCTGAGCGAACTTGTTGACAACTTCGCTAGTTACACAAACAAAAACATAATCAAATACACAATTACAATACAGACTCGATTACAATTACAAGACTATGAACTACTGACAAACATGTACCAACATAATGTGACGTCCGTTTTCAGTTTGTAACCAAGGACTTGTGCTCCATAACGTTGGACTTCTTCCACCCTTGTCTAAGGACTTTGCCACCTCACACGGATCTTAGAAGTGTAGCTCTTTATGGGTGCTCTAAATAACACTAACAATTGAATAAGTTATTATTATTATTAATGCAAATTAGTTAGTTATTAATAGTCTGTATCCGAATATAATTTCGCCACTCAATTATATGAATTATACGAAGTAAATTTGAAGAACTTGGTTCACGTGAAGTGCAATGCCAATTATTAGGTGCACATGTTTGCTTTATATATTCGAAAATGATCATGTTATGATAAAACTAATAGTAATTACAACTAGTTAATATTTAAACATTTCATAATAGTTATTTTTTAGTTCTGTGTGGTGATTATACATTTTCAAACACATAATTACAGTCTTCTATATAAGATTTCATATTGTACTTGTTCATGTACACTAAATAAGAACAGCCTAAGTGTATTGTCTTAATCAATTAGGAGTTTTTAATTTATTACATAAGAGATCCATATTGAATTATTGAGTTAAAAGTTTTTAAAGGAGATCTAGAATGAATGAGATGTTGTATGATAATTGAAATGAAAGTATCAACAAGTAATTTTGTATAAGCTTGTAGTAATAATTTATATTTTTATACCCTAAAATAAAGCTAGTTATATTTTACTATAAATAAAACTTTTGTATACTCATTAAAGAAGATACAATGCAATCCAAACAAAACTATCACCTGGCAATGCATAAAGGACAAAGGAAAAGCACATTAAAGGTCCGACCACGTTAAGATCATAAGAAACACCCCGTGCAAACACACGAGTATCTACCAACAAAACATGTTACTAGAATAGTATAACACTATGTTTAAAGAAATGTGGCCTAGAAACAACGGAATCCTAGAACATGGCCCTAGAAAGGATGGTTGAGGATCGAAGAAATGATTATTTGTATCGTAGTAACTGTAAGGCCCCATTACCGGTGCCCTACTTTGGACGTTGGATTTACTCATAAATACAGTTCTACAAATCAGAGTTTATTAAAAACTTTCGCGAAAACATTAACTTAATCATCCGATACAAAACATTTGATCTTTTCTTTAAAACATACATATTCAACTTCATATTAAAATCTTCATTTCTCTTTCATCTTCAGATGCCAGCCATTCAATCCATGCCATGTGTCATTCTCATGCTAGCTCCTCAGTCTACTGACATGCGTGCATACTAAAAGTCAGCTACGCTGAGTGAGTTCTAGTTAATCAAGCAACTTACCATACAACCATTACATGCAACTATATACGTGTCTGAAGACACATAATCCGCTGTCTATTCTGCTCACCTTACCGCTTGACCACTTATTTATCACCTACGCCTTAGCCACTTGTTTACGGGAGCACATAGAGGCTTGCCCTCCCACGCACTCGCGTTATGCCACTTGTTAACGAAAGCACGTAGAGGCTTGTCCTCCCACGTACTCTCATCATTCCACTTCATGCATAGGCTTACCCTACCACGTACTATCGTCATGCCACTAACACCCTTAGTAGACCCCCTTACCACTTCTACCACACTTTATTCTACTTGTCTACAACATACTTCCTACCAGCTTATCATTTACATAATTAACAAGTTACGTCATAACATTCAGACACACTAATAACCACTTAACAATCATGCCCCTTGACGATACGTTCAATATCCGAAGATCGTTCACGCATCGTCAAGAATTCATAAGTAACTCGTATATCCTCTATAGCATACACTTACCACTTAAGGTAAGTGTATTCACACTTCACATCGAGTATGCACACAGCCCCGGAAACATATCAAGGAAATGGGGGCTAGAAACTCACCTGAATGCGGTTACGTTCGTTGTCATTCTCTCTAGCTGTGCGCGACTAACTGTATAACAATTACACGTATCAATTAATTATCACTACCCATAGCGCGTTCCTGGTCTAATTAGAACCCACAAAGAACAGGGGTCCGGGGGCAGCGCCCCTTGCAGCGGGGTTATAGGGCGGCAGCCCCTAGCAGGGTCCAAGGGGCAGAGCCCCTGCCTGGGGTCGAGCTGCCAGGTCAGATTGGAAAATTTTTATTTTCATTAACTGTCTTAACACATTTTTCATTAGAATTTTAAATTATTATTTAATTCACTAACTCATTCGCTATAACCAATTAAGCCTGATTCGTCAACTGTTTCGTTAGCTGATTCGTTATCAGAACACAACCTAATTCGTTATCTGAACATGACTTGATTCGTTATTCTGATTCATTACCTGAACATAGCGAATTGGTGAATAACGAATCACCTGATTCGTTATCTTAACATAACGAATTGGTGAATAACGAATCACCTGATTCGTTATCTTATCATAACGAATTGGTGAATAACGAATCACCTGATTCATTATCTTATCATAACGAACTGGGGAGTAGCGAATCACTTGATTCGTTATCTTAACGAATTAGGCACATAACGAATGACGTGATTCGTTTATCATAACGAATTAGCGTGTGTTCTTATCCAAACTTTGACTCTGGGTCAAAGTCAAAAGTGCTAAGAACACCCAAACAGTCAACATCCATCAAATCTGCAATAAACCTTCGTTTCTTAACGAAACAACACGATTTTGATGTCAATGAACTCGTCTATACAGCGCCTACAAACCCCAACCCAATAATCATCCAAACATTCGCGTTTACATGGTGCGATTTATGTATATACATACGGGTCTTTCATATTAACAATTAACCTATCAAACTGTAATCAATTTCAGTAAGTTTAGCTTCGTTGGATTCGTTTTCACCATACTAAAACAGATCTATGATTTCTAAACTAAATCCGAACTTAAACGAACAAGTTCTAGATATAAACGTACCTTAAACGAGTAGGTTTACGAACACGGTCTAGTCTTGATGTTGTTTGGGTTCGGCACAACGATCTAGCACCAACGAGTTCGGGTTTCCACCTTCGGATCTTGGCTCGGGTTTTTGGATAATGTTTGTATGTGTTTTTCAAGGTGTAGGCTATGGTGTAAAGATAGATAATAATGAAAGGATTAGAGTTTAAGGGGTATTTATACTCCCTTAAGCCCATGGACCTAAGACCCATCTTTTCTTCTTGGTCCATAATTAATTCCATCTAAAAGCCTATTTAACCTTCCTTATCTATTATTTTATTAATTATCTACTAAATCAAGTAAACTTTTCCATCATAAACAAATAATATAATATATAAAATATTATTCTTAGAAATTTCGGGGTGTTACAGTAACGAACATGAATGCTTTTCACAAAGGTAAACAGAAACAACATAAAGATACCTTAATTATTGTCGACTCATGAATATTGAATTATAAAAAAGGTGATTATTGAGTGAAAACTAAAACTCACAAACAAAAATATGCTTTTCAATTAGTGCTATAGTTGGTTCGCTAAATGTTAATTCAGTATCCTAGCTGGTTTGTTTGTTATTTTCCAGGAAAGAGAACAATCATAACCCCACTGTAAAGTCTGATTCAAAATAAATCTTAACCAAACAATCAGTTTGTTATTTATTTTTAATTTTTAATTACTTTGGCTCAACTATAAAGGTTAATCCAATTTCTAGTTTACCCATAATAGCTACTAAATAACTCCAACAAACTTAACGTGTCAGTCTAAAAAGGGCCGAAGCTTACTCATCTGAATTTACAATGAAGGCGATGACGGAATCAAAACTTTTCAACCAAGGGGGGTTGTCATAATATAATGTTAACTAGACAATCATTAATTAACGCATGACTTTATCACCAATTTTATAACAACCCGATATCATTATATGTATTAGTATTTAATGAATTTAATAAAACCTTTGTCTTGTGTTCGGTTAAAGTTCTTTTAATATACGTTTTGTAAAATGATATCTTAAATAAAAATAATATATGCTCTAGGTTATACCTATACATACTATTAAAGCAAGATGAAGTTTCTACTTGTCAACATTCTAGCCCCTCCATATCAATGTCACTTCAATGTCATGTCATCAATTGTCTTTTATACTAATGTCAACTCATCAACTATCCTATATTTAAACCTTAACATTTCACCATTTTTACCCTAAACATTATTTTCTCCTTTTCTCTATTAGCCGGATCTCCTTTCATCATCTCCCATATTCCGGCGAATTCAAATCTAGATTTTTATTAATCGTTTTCTGGTAAGTTTCTATTATATATTAAACTTCCGATTGTTGATATATGTATTTTCGGCAATATTATATTTTCTTCCGGTTATTGTTTCCTCTAACTTTTTTATGTTTCTTTTCATTGTTAACTAATTTTATTAAAATCAGTTTAGGTTGTAAATAAAAAACGGCGATGTCTATAATATTTGGGCGTGTTTACGTTTTTCCGATAAGTATTGCCGGTAAGTTTTTTCCTGTTACGTGTTATACCTATAACAATGATTGTTTTATATTTGTTCGAAGTTATATATTTTCGTGTTTTTTTTGTTTTACATGTTATTCTAGGTTCTAGATAAAAATTCGGTTTATCCATTGATGGTATCATTATTTCGTTTTTCCGGTAAGCTACATTTAAATTATCCGGTTATAAATTATAATTATAATCTTCCATAATATCAATGTTATAACAAAACTTTATTATTTCAGGTTATTTACCCGATTGATTTACGCAAGATTTCATTTAACTTTGTTAATCAAAATCGGAGATACCATGGTTATTATCATTATTTGTTATTTTCCGGTAAGACATTCAAATTTTTCTGTTAGAAATTAAATATTAAATGTTCCATAATATCAAAATTAATATTCTACTTTGTAATTTCAGGTCAATGTCCAGACTGATACAAGATCATTTCTCTTGAAATTCTACAAAAAAAATCCGAGATACCATGGTCATTCTCACAATTTCGTTTTTCCGGTAACATCTTTAAAATTTTCCGGTTATTAATTATAATTCAAAAATCCATAATATCAATATTAATTTTTGATTTTATTATTTCATGTTATTGTCCGACTCATATTATATAATTTCACGGATTCAGCATGACTTTATAAGATGTATTTTTTATATATTGATGTATATTTACTTTTTTGAATATTCATGTATATTCAGTTTCATAAATTTTAGTTAAATGTAAATATTCATGTATATCGGAGATACCTTTATGTATATTTTTTTCGACGCGTTAATAAATGACTCAATTAAGTATCTCATTAATACAATTTATTTAGTTTGACTTTCATGATTTGTTTCAATAACCTAATTAACATGAATATTGTAACTTATTTGATTGATTGATTGATTTGTTAGATAAGAATGAGATTTATAGATGGTCAAATTCAAATTAAAATAAGTTATGATGGTCAAACTCATATTTATAGTACTTTGTTACTACCATTTATAATATAATTATTGTATTCCAAGTCAAATTTAATCAATCTTAACGAATTATAAATTAATTTAAAATCATTTCACCCAAGTCAAATTAAATATGAGTTTACCGTAATTGTATATAATTTTTTATATCATAACAACTTAATTTGAAATTAATTAGTCATAATTTACATAATAATAAGTTCTCTAAAATTAATGGTCCATAATCGATACATAACAATAAGTTGACTAATTTATAAATAAGTAAATGAAGGTCTCGAATTTGTCTATGGTATTTCTCTACATACATTTTTGATATATGATTTAAATTTGAATTTCTTATTAATGTCCATAATAATGGTTTGACTAACATGTACATAGAATATATATCAATAATTTTCCTATTTAAACCGTATTTTATTTGATGAAGCTGTCCTGTTTATATATAAATCGTATTTTTATTTGAAATATATATGTTTGACTAACATATTAATGTCCTGTTTATATTTTCCGACATTTTTGTATATCCAACTATTTTTCTAATATTATATTTATGTGAACAGAAAATTATAATTCAGATTATGTTAAATTTACACATTTTTAAAATTATAGTTTACAAGTATGTTATAAAATTACAACTTAGCGTTCATACTATTACAAATTCAAATTTCGTTCTAAATATTTCAAAAGTACTACTTCCTAAAATAAATCCACGAAACAGAATAAGGTTTCAACATCCATTATGCAATGCAAGTCAAATTTTGCATATGATTTAACCTTTAGTTTATAAGTAATGATCCATAATAATGATTTGACTAATATTTAAATGGAATATATATTCTCTTTACAATAATAACTTATATATATTTAAATTTTGATTATAGTGTTAAGGATGGTATTTTCATAAATTACAAAAATTTCTCATTCACATTATGTTTAATTTAGATATTATTAAAATTATACTTTTACAAGTTCGTTGTTATTTATATTTATCTTATAGAATTGTATTCTAATATTATATTCTAACAGGTTCGTTATTATTTACAATAATTTACAATAGCTGGCAAATGTTAGAGATGAGTTTATAATTTACAATACTTACAATAAGTATTTCAATTTATTTCCCCCAATTCAAATTCAAATTAACTTTCCGGTAATTGTATATATCTTTGGTATATGATTTAGACTTTATTTTATAATAATGATAATGAATAATGATTTGACTATAATTTTCAACTTTTATATGAACTTTACAAAAATAAGTTATAGACTTTAATATTAACAAATCAAAATTCAAAATTATCTTCCAATCTATTTCAATTTTAAATCCAATATTTTAATCTCTACAACAACTACGAATTATTTCATACTTTCGTTTTAAATATTACCCAGGTTTGAAATATATTGTTAGTTCAAATACTATCATCTGGAACCATATTAAACCATGACCCGTGTTTGAAAAAATTAAGTATATATTTTACAAGTTCTTATGTTATTATTTTTATATTTTCAACCGTGTGTAACATGGGCTCTAATCTAGATATCAATAATAACGATTATTTATTCTCATAAGGAAAAATTAAGTATATCTTTTACAAGTTCTTATTTTATTGTTTTTATACATTTTTTTTCGTAAAATAACTATTAGTGAACATGGAATGTTTTCTTAGTTTATTCATATTATTCCCATAAGAAAAAAGAGTTTTCTAAATAATTCGGTCTAAAATTCACAACTTCTCAAAATGTGACATTTAAAGGACAAAGTATCACCAAATGTAATGAGGATTAACATTAACTTTTGTAATTATCTATATATTAGTTAGTAAAAGAAACTATCTCTTTTTTTTTATTTTTTTCAAATTAACCAATTTGATGTTAATTTTTGGAACTATTTCTAAATTAGTTAGTCAAATTAGTAGTACTAATTAGTAAAATTAGAACTGATTTGATTTTAATTTTTATGATATGTCATTAACCTTTGTAATTATCTCTATATTATTTTATAAAAATAATATAACATAAGTTTATTGTTTTGATATTTTTTTATTATTCATAAAATTGAGCCATAACCTTCAATTTAATATATGTAACTTCAAAGTTTAATTAGAAAAAAAATTAATAAGAAAATGTACATTTATATATTTTTGTTTTTAAATAATATCCTTAATTTATGATTAATATATATAACATATTTAAACCCATTTTAAATTCAGAATTTGACCAATCTTTCAACAAAATTTTAAGGATTTTAATATTTTTCATAATTTAAACCAATTTCAAAATCTTTCCATAATTTTTTTAAGTTTTCAAATTAACCGATTTAATTTTCGTTTTTGTAATTTTTTTAAATTAACATATTAGTAGAATTAATTAGTATATTTATTCAAATTCAGTTTTTGAACAAATGCTGAAAGTCAAACTGTATAACATATTTTTGTAAATTTCATATAAATTGTGAGAATCGAAATTTGATATTCAGTTATATATATATATATATATGTGTGTGTGTGTGTGTGTGTGTGTGTGTGTTATTTTTGACATTTAGAAATAAATATATTAATAGATTTAGTTGAAGGTGACATTAAAATCATAATAACTTTAAATATTTAGTAATGCTTATTAAATATATATTATTTTTATTTAAGGAATGAATATTGAAAAATTATGATATCTTATATTTCATGTAAAATTATCATTTATTTATAAGTACAACATTTGCATTTCATTATATTTATATGATGTTACATAGATATTATGTTTTTAAATATGTTCTACCGTGTGTAACACGGGTACTATCCTAACTTATGTTTAATATGCGTGTTTGTTTAATATGATAGTGAAAAAATGTTATGATTTTGATGATTAGTTTGTTGCATTTTTTTAAAGCAACCAAATTTTTAAGATTGTGATTATAAAGTTATGTTAAATGTTATGACTTTCTAAAATGTTTTCTTATGAAATTTTATGATTGTCTATATTTATATGGTAATTGTTACATTCACACATTTTGTTTTTAGTTTTACATAATCCTCTAGATATTAATGTTAACATAAACTCATTATGACATACATTAACATTTTCGTTTCATACTTAATCAGGTTGCATGGTTTGCTTTGTTTTTCAGGTTCTAAAGCAAAATGCTTTTGTTTTTGGACGGAAATTTTTGAAAGTTCATGCTGGGATAATAAGATTTAAGCATATTCATGACTTTGCTAATATAGACAAGTTTGTGTAACTATTAACTTTTTATGTAGACAATCTTACTCTTTAATATATTGGTCAGGCCAACCTAATGTTAAATATTTGTTTTCTCGAATATGTTATTTATTATTATATGTATTCAATAATTACTTAACATAATTTATCCACAAAAGAGTTATAATAAATAGATGAGAAAGCTTTGGCTAATTCCTGAATGATATATATTAGAATCAACTATGTCAAACACACTTGAATAAAAATTAACATGTTATTGAATATTGATTAAAACTTTATTGTAAATATCGATTAATTATAGTATTATGAAAGAGTAAATTTATGTTTTTGATTGTCATAATAGCTTGTTTTGTAACATAATTTTATAATATACTTATAAAAAGAAATGTCTTATATATTGTTTATCTTTTAACATCTTTTAACATTGATGTGTAATAAATGATTAAAATGGATGTGTAAATAAACACAGGGTATTATCTTAGAGTAATAAACATTATATTTGTTGATTTGTAGTAAATGTCTTAGTTAGAGTTTATGTTTGATCCCGTTTATCTCGTTCTAATCAATATCTAATGCTTAGATCTAATCTAGATCTATATGTTAATATTAATTATCCGGATCTAACTCTCTAATACCTTAGTTCGATTGCTATTAGTATGTAGTATATATTATCAGTATGTATGTATATAATTATAATGTTAATTGAAGCTTGAGGGAGAGTAAATACTTTAAACTTTTCCTAATAATATTATTTCTCTCCAAACTTCTCTCCCTTTTTACAAGTGAACAGTAGTTCACTATATATAGAAGGTGACCTGGTTCGCTAACATCCCCTAGCGAACCAGCTTCCCTTCGTTACATAACTTAACTTAACGAACCACCCCCTGATTCGTTAACATCCCCTAACGAATCAGGAGGGAATACATTATAATGTCCTAGTTCGCTAACATCCCTAGCGAACTAGACTCAATCTTCACGAACTAGTCTTAGTTCGCTAACATTCCTAGCGAACTAGACATAACTTTAACGAATTAGATAAATATAAACATTAAATATTACATTTAAATATCAAATAAACATTAATGATAAATACAAAGACTCTAGACGCAAAACCGTGCACTAACAGACACCCCCTCGTCTTGAGCTCTTTGTCTTTAACTTATTTGAAACGCTTTGTCTGCCAATCTCTGCAACTATGAATCCCATGTTCATGGCATACACGAACGACACGTTGGAATTGCATAGCCAGGTCGTAATCTTCTTGGCGTTCAAACAAAATCTGCTTCCTGTGTAGCACGTCATTGTCTGTCTCTGATAAATTAACCAACCACATCGGATCAATTATCTTGATGAGCTCAGTCTGTAGTCCTTGACCACGAACAATAACGGCCTCGCCAGTACGATTGTCATAGTACCAACGGTTGAAAGACAGATAAATATCAAGAGGCATTGTCTTCACAGGAACCATTTTCATTGTCTTTGGTGGCTTCACTTTCAAGACAAGTTTCTTCCAGCCAGTCCTTGGATCAATCTCATCAGTACGTTTACGTCTTGGGACCTGGGGCTTGAAGAATTTGAAGCCATGATTGACCTCGAATAGTAAGTGTTGATGAAACCACTCAGCAGTTCGGTTACCCCCACGATTGATAAATGGACGTCTCGCGAGGGTGCGTACATCCCAACGCGGTAGTGTTAAAACATCCATTATCCTCGTAATATTGGACACCTTTTTCCCATTTAACAATACATACCTTAAGGTCTGAATCATAGAGCCAGGAGACAATATCACCATGTACCTTAGAAACAGTCTTGAAGGTAGTCATCTGATTTGCCTCAATCCAAGCAGCAGCGGTATTCTTTCTTTCTTTATCTACATACCGAAAAGCACTGATGATCTTACCTACTTTCTGGCGTTTGAACCATCTTTCAATGTCATCATCAGTCACTTCTTTGAGTGAAGGAACAGTCCGTTGCACAATCTTCTCCAGATCATCCTCAGTCTCTTTAATTACGTCTTCATGAAATACCGGAGCACCTTGATCAGCATTTGCGTGTTGATACAAGTCCGGGTACTCTTCAGCTGTAACATCCTCCATCTCAATCTCCTCGTTCTCATAAATAAAATCTGTATTCATAAATAATGGATCAACATCCATTTCTTCCTCATTGATCACTTCGACATCGGGCTCAGTCTCTAATGCAGTCAGCTGATCGTCATTTAGCCCAAGCAGAATCGAAATATGCTCCCTTGTCAAAGATCTAACCACAAACTCACCGATCTGTATCTCATATTTGTTCACCATACTTCTAACCATCCCCAATTCATCAATAAATATCACCGTGTTAGCCTCAATCATTTCTATTCGCTTGGCAGCTGTTGGATCTTGATATGAAATTATCTGCTTGTTCGAATCATCAGCGCCACTAACACCAGCACCAGAGGATGAACCGTGTGATTGTTTAGGCTCACCTCCTGCATCAGACTCGTCAGGATCATCATCATCATTTTTGAGTTTCTTGAGGGCATCTACTTTACAAGTTAATTGTAAAATTAACTCATCTTGTTCTTTTAATTTCACCCCCTGAGACTCAACAATCGTACGTAACGCCTTGGTCTCCTTTTGACAGAAAGAAATATAACTCATCATCTTTCGTTGATTCTCCATGAGTCGTTCTTGAGTTTTTCGGTCAGCTGCCATTTGATTTTCATATAAATGTAGCAGATTAAGCAGTATTTCCGTTTGTCGACCTGGTGGCAAGTTGTATACAGATGGATGAACAGGTTGAACAGGTCCTTGAGGCCGAGTGATTCTCATGAATGAGACATCACTAGGCGGAGGTGGAGGAAGAGTAGTTGTTGGCAGAGGAGGAGGTCTCATTGAAATGGTGGAAAATACTATAGACAACACAGCAGGATGTAACACCCCGACCAAAGGCGGATTATACATCGGGGCGCCACATATTGCTTCATTACTCGCGACACTATTGGTGTCAATATTTATTAATACACATTTTATCGCGCACGCGCAGCGGGGAAAATAAAGAACATAAATCAAACATAAATCAATATATTATAAATTATATCATTCAAACAACATTAACTTGTCTTGATACATTTTAATTCTAGGTCCAAAAGTGAAAACGTCCTACGTGTCCACAAGCTCCAAAACAGCTACTGCAAACCTGAACATGTGTTAAAATAAACGTCAAACACTTGCGTGTTGGTGAGAAATCAAGTTTAATACAATACATAGATAACAATAAATCTGCGCGCAACATGTGTATGTCTGGGTTTCAACAAGGGTGTAATCAGATCGGGACCAACTCTAAGAGACAAGACTGCCAGTGCTCACAATTGAGCTCACAAACAAGACTAACTGTGCAAGTGTAACAAAAGAGAAAATCATAAACGATAGTTCTCCCGTGTTCATCTAATGGTACCATGAAAACTGCGGAATAGACCGACAAGACGGTTAATGATCCACACATACAAATAAACAGCCAAGTCTACGTCCTCAACACATGGGATACTGCGCGACTAAAGTTCATAAACAAGTTTAAGACTCTAAGTTTGTATGAACACATGAACATCCCAAAACATTAAAAGTAAAAAGGGATTAGGTACGAGATTACTCACCTGATAAACGATGCGGTGCAAGATAAAGCAAGAACCAACTTTAAACAAGCACAAGTTAACCTATAAGTAAAGATTATTGTTTTAACGATCGGTTTTAAGTCTTGATTATAAGTTAGCATAATTAATAAGTAAATTATATATAATATATTACCGGAAAACAGGGCAGAGGAGAGGAGAAAACGGAGGCAGAGAGGGAGGCGGCAGAGAGAGCAAGGAGGAGGTCAGGAGAGAGTAAGTGTTGTGTGTGAAGTGTTAGGAAAAATAATACTATTATTTATAGAGAAACCCTAGGAGACATAAATCCAGAAAAAAGGGAAAAGATTCCAAGACAAACAGAACAAGACAAAACAAAAGATAACAAAAGATATCAAAAGATATGGCAGCTGCAGGGGGCAAGATAAAGCTGTCAGGGAACAGTAAAAAGAAGCATGGGCGGTTCAGATAAAGGTACTGGTCAAGCATGGCAAAAGCAGATCTCAAAAGATAATGTCAGTCACTTTTTCTACCAACCAATGGGGTTGGTACGCATGCTGCGCCGAAAGTAACTATTCAGACATTAGATAGGTTAGGTCAACAGCTCAGAAGAAAAGACATTACAAAAGCAAACGGCTAGAATAAACAGAAGACTAGACTAAAGGGTCAAGCGCGAGAAGGCTGAGTGCGCGAGCGCGAAGGCTGGCACAACAAACCTTAGCGCACTGCGGGAAGAATCACAAATCCTTAGCGTGCTGCGTGAAGAACTAGAATTCTAAGCGCATCGCGGGAAGAACATACATTCTTAGCGCATTGCGGGAAGAACATGCATTCTTAGCGCGCTGCGAGAAGAGTTCTCTTCACGCATCGCAGGAACAAGATGTCTTCACGCAGGCTTCCATGTAAGGAGTCTGGCGCGTGGAGCTGCAGACATCCTTAGGCGGGAAGAACCAAAGGACAAGCAAAGAATTAGAAGAAAAAGAGGGAAACAAGGCTTAAGGGCGGGACGGCGACAAGAGGGAAAAGAAGGCGGAAAGAGAGAAGGAAGAGGGACGGGACGGCGGAAAGAAAGAGAGAGAAAGAGGCGGGAAGGAAAAGTATATTATTATTATTAAAAGTAAAATATAAGTATAAATAAATATTAAATCATAAAAGAAAGAGATCGGATAAGAGAAACGGGTACCTGGGTCGGGTCGGATCGGGGCAGATGTTACACAGGAGGCCTCGGTATCTCGGTCAACGCCATTTGAGGAATTAAGCCGAGCCTCTCATGTGACACCATCGTTGTGGTCAAAGTAAGCATCGGAGTGCTAGTAGTTAGCGGCACTGCCGAGCTTTGAGTAGTTGTTTGACGTGGTGGTGGTGTTCCAATAATCACTCCAGCCCCAGCAGACACACGGGGCTTCTTTGGTGGCTCACTAGTAGCTACAGCTTTACCCTTTCGTTTTCTTTCTTGCTGAGCTTTCATGGTGGCAGCTAGAGCAGCATCGACTGCATCTTGTTGTTCTTTCAGAGCTCGCTCACCAGCTCCATCACCACCATCACCATTGTTACCATCATCATCTCCATCATCATTGTTCCCACCTACTCCCCCTTCACGCTCGGAATCCGAATCATCATGGATCCAGCGCTCATTAGGAGGACATACATAATCCGGATTGATTACATGACCAATCATCTGTTTGTCCTGTGGCTTGTCTTTTCTATATATTAACATACGATGCACCGTTTCAGCTTTCATATGTTCCATATCAAGAACATCGTTCACCAATGATCGATCAATCACCAAATTCGGTATCAAATCCTGAATGATTAGTTGTAGAAAGCGAGGATACATTAAAAACTTCTTTGACGGTAGAGTTTGCTGAACTTGCTCTTTCAGATGATCAAAGATGAGTTCTGAATAGTTGAAGGGCTTGTTCAGGATTAAAGCTACAAATGCCGATTGCAAGCTTAGTCTGCATTCATCGAAACCACCGCGGCGTCCACTCATACAGTGAAGCAAGACATGCAGCAAATACTTGTAAGGTGGATACAAACCATTCTTGTTCAACATAGACCGACGAATATCACCCCCATAATTTAATCTTGTGAATAGACCCCTAACCAACGTCCTGTCAAATTCACTCGGGTAATCATCACTATCGTCAAATTGAAGTACCCGACGAATGACCTCAACATCAATCGTGATAGGCATCTGATTAATTGTAGCTTGAACCCAATTATTTTCCTCAACATATATCGCCGTGTTCCAAAACTGCCTGATTATACTAAGATACACCTTAGGTTTAGCAGTGATTGCATAATAAATCTTTGAACGGCGTAAGAAAGTCAACATTGCTCCGAACGTCCTTAAATCAGTCACGTCGTGATCAACATAAGCACAGATGTTGTGCTTCTTATCAGACGGTAATAAAATCATGTCAGCTTGTTGATCTTGTTGTTGTGGTTGTTCTTGACGAGGTTGTTCCTGTTGTGGTTGATTTTGTTGTTCTTGATCAGCCATGTTTAACTATATAAATAAAAACCGAATATGAGAATATATATCACTATATATAATCAAAAGATATGTGTAATTAATCTAGTTACGCGTATTAGACGATTTAAATCCTTTAATTAAATTAAATTAAATGAATATTGAAATTATTATTATTATTTTTTTTAATGTCATTCGTTAAGAATCACACTGATTCGTTATACAAAGATAACGAATCAGGCGATTCGCTATCAAGTAAATATCTTAATGAACTGGACCTAGCGAATCACTAATTAATTTTAACGAACTAAACTCTAGTTCGTCGTATTTTAAACGAATCAAACTCTGATTCATGTGACATCTTATTCGCTAAGCTAGTTCGTGTAAAATCTTAACGAATTGGACACGAAACAGTTCCAATTCGCTAAGACTAACGAATGGTCATAATTAAGACTTATTCTTTGACTTCTGAAAGTCAAAGTCAAAATTAAGATGAACAACAATAGTCAATCATCATAAACCCAGAAACAGTTAGGCCATGACCAACGTCGAATCATCACACTAAATAGCTCATTGAGCTCGGAATCACACTGGTAAGCATAGGTGGATGAGATTGAGACTCAATACCTATATGCACTGAGGGTAAAACGAACCAACAGTACACAAACAATAATTAATCCGGCAAACAACAATCAAACATGATTGAAGTCCACCAAGGGTATCGAAATGTGAATCCGATCACAATAACATTAAAATCATCCAGTTATGAGCATAAATTATACATCAATGGTTTTCAAAAGTTCAAAACCCATTAACCCCAAAAATTACATAATTCAACAGTTAATTCATTGTCATTTTTGACGAAAATGATATCGCCAAGAACATTTATACCTTAGAAACTCAAATTGATCTTTGAAATGTTCAAACTTAAAGATCGAAAATATCAGAGAGAATTTGAATAGTTTCTTAAAGATGAAGAAAGAAGACGAACAGTGGAATACTATTCGTTTTCTTGTCTTATATAGCAGTGCACGAAACCCTAGGCACAACTTGTACGAATCAGACGATTCGTTTAACTTAAAGTTAGCGAATTAGCCCATTCCCTAACTCAATTCGTTACCTTATGTTAGCGAATCACAATGTGATTCGTTAAATTAAAGATAGCGAATCAAGACATGATTCATGTCATGATTCGTTAAATATGTATAACGAAGGTATGATCCGTTACAGAGTGTGGAAGCGAATTAGGTTAGCGAACCAGAAGCTAGTTCGCTAAAGAATCACCTAGTTCGTTAACCATAAATAACGAATGGGAGTTTAGCGAATTAAATTCTTTTATTTAATTTTAAATTAAATAATTAAATGAATAAATTAAAGAATTAAATAATAATAAAAATTAAATAAAAGAATTAAGTAAATTATCGAGAAACCCTTTTATCCCGACAACCAAATACATTAAACTTGTTTCAGATTTTCAAAACTTAACTTAAATATTTATTTAAATATTTTGTATAAAGAAGACGAAAATATTTTTGGTATTTTGTAAAAATTTAGAGAATTAAAGAATGTATCTGCAGAAGAATATCCGAACTATTAAAAAAATAGACAATCCTTTTTTTTTTCAATGATTTTATCAAAAGCAGTACATATTTTTGTAATTTTGTTGAGTTTGAGCAGAGAATCATATTGACCAAATTGCCCTTCCATCACAGTTTTATATTTCAGCGATATTATGACTGGCGATAAGTCGGTCATTGGTATTGTTGTCCACATAAGTCTAATAAAACACATTCAAGTATTTTTGTGATATGATTAAATAGTTCAATTAGAGCACAGAATATCAGAAATTATCAGCCTCTTAATCTCGGTTCAAGCTTAATTTAATTTTTGCCAAATCACCCCAATTTGACTTAAACCATTATATTGTTGATCAAAATTTTGATACCAATTGTAGAAATTTTGAGCAATGCATCAAGTTTCCTTTACTGTGAGTGAGTATGCACGAGTCCATCTGTCGGCTTACATACATTGTATCCCCTGGGGTCCGTTTCTTAATAGTATTAAGACGCACGCAAGGGAGGAACAATTGTATGACTAACAGCTGATTTTGATCAAGTCAGTAATTTAAATTGTACGAAGTAAAGTGGTGATCAAGTTTAATGACTTTGGGTTTGCTCTAGAAAGCGAGTGAAATATTCATGCATATGAATACCCAGATGGTTAAGCCGCATAAAGACTCACAGTGTCCAGAATCCTAACGCTTGTTATTTGCTTTATTGTAGTTTTGGGTGATCAACAAATATAAGGCTTGAGTATGAATGGTTATTACATTTCTGCCATCCTCACCAAGACTTTTGCTAGAGACTAACTCCCCTTTCAATTTGGCATTTCTTTATGTTTATATCACATACTTTACTCTACTGGGTTGTTTTAAGACCTACCAATGCACCAATGCAATTAAGCACGCAGTCTTTTAAGCTTACTTTTTACTAAATTTGGGGTCAAGATAATCAATGTACTATTATGTTCCCTTTTTGCTTCTAAAACTCAAAATTTTGAGGAGCATAAAAAAAATAAAGAAAAGATAAATTTAATCGCCCCAGTTAACTTAAGAGTTTAAATAAATGGCTAACCAACAATTCACGAGTGAATCATAGGACCAAGACATGCAAGCATGCTTCATAAACTTATATAACCGACTTAATTTTCAGCGAGAAAATAATCTAAAATCTTTTTGGTTTTTCGAATACAAACTTTAAAACACAATATTTTTGAATTTTGAAATTTTTTAATGTTTTTGGATTTTATCTATACAAGCTAAAAACACATTCTTTTTGTATTTTCTATAATTTTCACCCCCTAAAACCTAAAACATAAAAAAATAAGACTAAATCTATAAAGCAATTAAAAGATAATTATCCTAATTTTAGGATCTCAGCAAGGGTCTTCAATCCATTTAAACCAAGCAAAAAAGTAAAACGTGTTTTATCAAACGCTTTGGTAAATAGATTGGCTTTTTGAAAATCTGTGTGTACTTTCTCAAGATCAATTAATTTCTTTTCATAGCAATCCCGTATAAAATGATATCGAATCTCGATATGTTTTGTTTTAGAATATTGTACGGGATTTTTGGTGATACTAATAGCAGCAGAATTATCAATCAAGATGGGAGTAGTAAGAAACTTCAAACCGTAATCGCGAAGATGTTGTTGTATCCACAGAACCTGGGAACAGCAACTCGAGGCTGCAACATATTCAGCTTCGACGGTTGAAGTAGTGACCGTTGTCTGCTTCTTACACTGCCAGGAAACAAGCCTGTTTCCTAAGAATTGACACCCTGCAGTCGTTGATTTGAAGTTGATCTTGCATCCTCCATAATCTGAGTCTGAGTAGGCGGTAAAATCGAAAGTATTATCTTTGGGGTACCATAACCCGATGTCAGGATTTCCCCGTAGGCAATATACGCTTGACCGCCGCCAGGTGAGTCACTCGGGGACTAGCTTGGTACCTAGCACACACACAAACAACAAACATTATGTCGGGTCGAGAAGCAGTTAAATACATTAGAGAACCAATCATAGCACGATAAAGGGTCGGATTAATGGTATCCTCCAATTCATCCGGTGATAAATTGTGACCCACTGGAAGAGGAGTTGAAGGGTTTTTTCCGGCAGTTATCTTGAATCGGCTCAAGACGTCGTTCACATATTTAGTCTAATGAATGAAGATTCCCTTATCAGACTGATGAACCTGCAGCCCTAAAAAAAATTCATCTCTCCCATCGAGCTCATTTCGAACTTGGTTTGCATGGACTTCTCGAACTCCTTACATAAAGTGTCGTTTGTAGACCCAAAAATAATATCGTCAACATAAATCTGGACTAGAAGAAGATCATCACCAACAGTTTTATGAAATAAAATGCAGTCAACAGTTCCTCGTTTGAATCCATTATCAGTCAGATGATCGGCGAGCGTGCCATACCAAGCTCTCGGGGCTTGATGTAGACCATACAGGGCCTTGTTTAAACGGTAAACACGGTCTGGATAATCAGGATATTCAAAACCAGGTGGTTGTTGAACAAACACTTCCTCATGTAGTTCACCATTGAGAAAAACACTTTTAACATCCATTTGATAGACCTTGATATTCTTGTAAGCAACATAAGCCAGGAAGATTCGAATCGACTCTAATCTTGCAACTGGAGCATATACCTCAGTATAATCAATACCCTCTTGCTGATGAAAACCTTGCACCACTAGACGTGCTTTGTTTCTGACAATCACTCCTCGATCGTCCTTTTTACATTTAAATACCCACTTAGTCGGAATAGCTTTCTTGACTCTAGCAGGCTTGTCTATTAAATCCCAAACACCCAATCGTGCAAATTGCTGTAATTCCTCTTGCATAGCTTCTACCCAAGAAGGATCATCAAGTTCCTTACGAGCTATCGTTGGCTCAACTTGAGATAGAAAGCAATTGAATTTAGCAATATTCACAATTCCTGAAGAGTGTAAATTAGTGTAAGCACACAATACGTTATTGTCGCTTGACGAAGCAACTTGATGACGTGTACGAACGCCCACATCAAGTTCTCCAATGATATTGTCCTGTGGATGATATCCATGAATCCGAAGAGTAGGATTTCCAGGAACAACAACATTATCAAATAAATTAGTATAATGTTCACCCAATTCGGGAGATGAAGCATTATCACTATCAAGATCAATAATTTGAATCTCAGCTTGATCATCATCGGAAGAAGTAGAAGCACTGTCAATAACAACTGGAGGAACAACTTGAGATTCTTCAGTTGGAGCATCTGGTTGAACTTCAACTGCATTAGAACTTGAAGAGCTTGGAATGCTCAAATGTTATTTAAAGTATGCTCTAACCAGATCTTCATTGATGTGTTCAGCCGAAGGAGTAAAAGAATTAAATAAACTATCGTAGTCAAAAATCCAGTCTGGACCTTTCCCTTGTGGAGGAGTTGTGTACTTTTTACAGTCCACATGGTACCATTCTTCAACACAGCCAGATGTAAAATTAAATACTCTTTTCTTTGGAGACGCATATCCCAAGAAATATCCTTCGATAGCCTTTTCATCAAATTTACCCGATTCCTTCTTCAACATTGTACACGGACACCCAAATGGTTCTAGGTACTTTAAATTAGGTTTTCTGTTATTTAATATTTCATAGCTTGTCTTCTTGAGTCGTTTTACTGTTAGAACCCGATTAAGTGTATAACAAGCTGTGTTCACTGCTTCATTCCAAAATTGAATAGGAAGTTTTGAATCAGCAAGCATTGTACGTGCAGCTTCAATCAGAGTTCTATTTTTCCTTTCAGCAACACCGTTTTGTTGTGGTACATAAGGTGCAGTATATTCTCGGTGAATTCCCTTTTGAATACAAAAGAAATCCAAAATAGTGTTTTTGAATTCAGTACCATTATCACTTCGGATTCTCCTCACCTTTTGTTTGTACAGTGATTCTATCTTAGTAATAAGGTTTTGTACCAAAACAGGTGTTTGATCTTTTGAACTCATAAATAACACCCATGAATATCTTGAATAATCATCTGTCACTACCAGACAATACCAGTCTCCAGAAATACTCGCACGATTCACTGGACCAAACAAATCCATATGAAGTCGTTCAAGAGGAGTATTAACGGAATTCAATAACTTAGAAGGATGTGTCTTCTTCTTCTGCTTGCCCTTTTTGCATGCAACACAGTGATCAGATAACTTAAAGTTCTTTAACGAAACACCCTCAACTAAATTATTTGCCATTAAATAATTCATCTTTCTAACATGAATTTGACCCATTCTTCGATGCCATAGAATCGAGTCTTTCTCAGTTGCTTTCGAGACAAAACATGTTTCGATCGATGTTGATATCTTAGAACTCATGTTTAAGACATAAATATCATTTGATCGTGGTGATCGCATGACAACCATGTCCTCGGGAATAATAAAACCCGGTTTCAAGATAAGACACTCTTTGTCAGTAAATATTGTAGTGTACTTTTTATCACAAATCTGCGATACACTCAATAAGTTATGATCAACCTTGTCACAATAATTTACTTTTTCAAATGTAATATGACCATTTGAAACATCACCCTCTTGTGTGATCATGCCCCCAGAATTCCCAGCGAACGCTACATAACCCCCCTTGAATATTTCTTACGTTGGTTAATAGGTCGAGATTTCCAGTGATATGACGAGAACATCCGCTATCCATGATCCAGTTTTCGCCAGAAATAGTCTTGGATGGACCCTACACATAAACAAAAGTGATTAGTTCAAAAAGGCAGCCCAGGCCTCAGTCTTGGGCACCTTTTGGTTTTCTCTTTGATCATTAACTTTAACAGTTTTCAATTGTTGCTCAGCCACTTGTGAATAAGTTACAGGCTTCTTAGACTTTCGTCTTAAGTATGCTTCCTGAACAATGTTTGAATTCCTGTTTTGACATATAGGTTCAGTTGGAATGAATTTTGGTTTCACTTGACCGTGTGTCTCATTGATATGAAACACCTTCCGAGGATTCACATCAGAGAATAAAATATGAGTATCATCAGCATACGACACAGGTCGTTTCAGAATCTCCTTAACCACTGGAATTGGCTTAGATTTGTCCTTGATAAAAGGATGAAGATTTTGAAAGTTTTTGTTGGTACATGTTTGTCAGTAGTTCATAGTCTAGTATTTGTTATCGAGTCTGTAATATAGTTAATGGTTTGTTTATGTTTTGTTTTGTAAACTAGCGAAGTTATCAGCAAGTTCGCTATGGCGAACTTGCTGATTTAGCGAGGTTACTGACAACTTCGCCAGTGGCGAAGTTGTCGTGTTTAAATACACTGTTTCAGCCGAAACAGAAGAGAACGTGAGTTAGGGTTTTTGGTTACGCTTTGTTTCGTTTTGTTCTCTGTAACAGTGACTTACTGTCACGTGTTTAGTTATTCAATATAACGTGTTTACCTTATAGCTCGTGTTCATTGTTCGTGTATTCAATCTCTACAATATCTACACTCGTACCTATATACGCAGGGATTCCGCACCTGCGTTGTTAGAGATTTCCCGTGTACGATCCGCGTTCAGGAACCTACAATTGGTATCAGAGCCATCGGCTCGATTGTGAGGTTCGGGATTTCACGCGGGTGTAGATTTCGTTTCATTTCGGGTGTTACCGGGACGAGTTTTTGGTGTGTTTATTCATTCTAGCTACCTACCAGTGTGTTTAAGCCTTTAAACCTTCAAAATTCTCGTTAAAATCCGAGTTTCAGATCTGAACTGTTCTTCGCGTTCATCGGGCGAAGTTGCTGAATTCAGGCGAAGTTGCCGTCACTGGAGATTAGGGTTTCGGCGAAGATATAAGGATTAGCGAAGTTAACCACAACTTCGCTTACCTCATAAGTTCGCCAAAGCGAAGTTATCCGTAACTTCGCTTACCACCCAACTTCGCTTACATCCTAAGTTCGCTCATTCTAAGCGAAGTTATTCTTAACTTCGCCAAGTCAAGCGAATTTAAGATCCAGCGAAGTTCTTGTTCAGCGAAGTTAACTTCCAGCGAAGTTATTCTTAACTTCGCCATCTGAGCTGTTTTAATATTTTTTTTGTGTGTTTTTCAGGTTTTTCAGGTTTTCGCAAGGATGTCCGCGATTAACATCTCAGATTTAGTCAAGATGGAGGTAGAGGCGGGGTCAGCCACTAAGGCCCCGAGGTTGATGAAGGGAACGGACTTCGTGGCATGGAAGGACAGGTTCATCCAGTATATCAAATATCAGGACGCCAAGATGTGGGTGTGCATGCAGGATGGATATGTACCTTCAACCATGCAATACGAAGGACGTGATGTGGTGAAGAAGTACAGTAAGATGGATGACGAGGAGAAGAAAATGTATGAGGCTGAGAGTAAGGCCCATGCTGCTATTACTATGGCACTACCTCAAGAAGTTCTTCATACATTCCGAAAGTACACTTCTGCAAGAGAGCTCTGGGATGCTCTGGAAAACAGATTCGAGGGGAACGTGGGTATACGTGCCTCAAAAATTAAACTTTTAAAAACCCAATTCTCCGTCTTCAAATATTTGAAGAATGAATCCTTAGATGATATTATCACCCGATACTATCACTTAATGACAGAGCTTAGCAACTATTCAATTGCCTATCGAGAGGAGGAGATCGTTGAAAAGCTTCTAGATGCTCTCCCACCGAAGTGGGAAATGTATACCGTGTTAATGAGGGAAGACAAAGACTTTCCTAACTGTGACTTAGAAACTGCAGTGAACAAGCTCAGAACGTATGAGCTAAATATGGTTCGAAAGGAGACACCCACAGACCAGATACAAGACCCTGGTATGTATGGTGCTAAAGTTAACTCAGGCTCAAGTTCAAGGCCTGAATCTGCTGCATTTTATTCGAAGGGGGAGTCAGGTTCTGACTCTGCACATGAAGGAAATGTTTCTGTGAACTCAAATGGGGACGTATGTTTTGTTGCTGGAGGATCTAGTGCTTCAAAGCCTCAATCCTCTACAAGTGGTTATTCAGCTGGTCCCACAAGCAATAATTACACCAAGATGCCTATGAGTGTAAAATCTGCTGAAGAGCAGTTTGCAGTCTACGCTTCATTTATTGCTTCATACGAGAATTATATCCAGGGGAAGATTGTGGACCCTGCCGTTCTTGATGAGGATTATGACCAGATTGATGCTGACGATTTGGAAGAAATGGATTTGCAATGGCAAATGGCAATGATCGTGAGACGGGTAAAACGTTTTATGAACAAAACAGGAAGAAAGTTTGTTGGTGGTAGGCCTGGATTTGACAAATCAAAAGTAAGGTGCTACAATTGTCAACAGTTCGGGCACTTTGCTAGGGAATGTAGGAATGAGAGAGTTGAACGGGGACAAGTTAGGCCTAACCAACACTCTGGAATTAACCGCGAGATCAATGCCATGTTAACTAGAGAGGCAGGAGAATACAACTGGAACCAACACTCAAGTGGTTTGGGTGAACAAGCACACATGGCTGAGACTGAAGCTGTAGAAGTTGAGAAGGTTGATGGAGAGAAGAAAGCAAATGAAGAAGAAACTGCTTTCATGGCGAACGATCAGGATGGTAGATCCAAGGTATGTCCCAAAATTATTTGTGCTAATTGTGAAAATTTGACTGAGCAACTAACCAATATAACTGATCAGTATGTCAAATTAGATGCTGAGTTTAAAACTGTTAAAGAAGATCACCATTTCATTAAAGCAAGAGAAAACAGTTATAAAGTTAAGATAAAGGCTTGTGAAAAAGACATTAAAAGTCTTAAAACTAAACTTGCTGAGAAAATAGAAATTATTGATCTTAGTTATGAGGTTTTGGAAGAAAAGACAAAATTGATTGCTGATAGAGATAAACAGATTGCTGACCACCAGGTAAAGGTGGTGGAACTGAACCGCAAACTTGAGCAGTTCAGAAACTCCTCGGCTATCCTTGATCACCTTGTGAGTGATCCAAGTACCTCTGCAAAGAGGGCAGGAATCGGATACCACGAGGTTCCACCACCCTTTAACCATAATTACACTTATAATCCAAGTGTTCAGAAATCTGTTGATTTTGAGATTGCTCAGTCAACCCCAATTAGAATTACTAGTGTCAAACCAAGTGTTAGCTGTGGCGAAACAAGTTCGCCTGTTTCTAGTGTGAATATTTCTGTATCAAGTCCAGTCTCATCAGATTCGGATATGTTGTCCGAATCTGGTCAGACAAAAGAAAAGGTAGAATTACCCACCAGTGGAGATAATGATAAAGTTTCTAAAAAGAGTTCTCCACTCAATCCGTACGTCCCACCTTATGTGAGACGAACGGCTGGTAATACTACCTCTACATCCAAACCAACATTTGACAAGAAAATGGAGAGTAGATGTTGCTTTAGATGTAACAGGTTAGGACATCTTGTTGCAGATTGTCCTTTGAAACCGAGATTTAGAGATGTGAAGCCAAATAAAAATGAGAATAAGCGTCATTTTATTCCAGCTAAAAATGAAAACTTTAAAAATTGCCAAAATGTAACGAATTCAAGTTTTCATAAAAACCAACCTCATTTTTACAACCAAACCACAAGAAATAACACTTTCTATTCTCAAAGGTTTGGAAGGCATTACACTCAATCTGCAGGGAGATTCCCTAACAGGACGTACAGAAATTATCCTGACGCTAACTTGAGAAAGCCAGGGTACGGGATGTATCGATCCAAGACCAACTGGTCTTGGGTCCCAAGATTCTAACTCATTGTTTTATTGTGCAGGAACAGTTGAACAGGGCTGCCAACAATCTTTGGATTGTAGATAGCGGCTGTTCCCGGCACATGACTGGCAACAAACACTTGTTGCAAGATTTAAAACCTGTTCAGGGAGCTAGAGTTAGTTTTGCTGGTGAAAGCGGAGGAAGAATAACTGGGAGAGGAACAGTGTCGAATGGGAGAATGACACTTGAAAATGTAAATTTTGTGGAGGAATTAAAGCACAATCTGCTGAGTGTGTCGCAGATCTGTGATAAAGAATATACTGTCCATTTCACTAAGAATGAAGCAATTGTATTGAAGCCTGGTTTTCATATACCAGAAGAATGGATAGTAATGAAAGCTCCACGTGAAACGAATACATACGTGATGGATATGAGGTCTACTGAAATGGCCACCAGAGAATCCTGTTTAATGACAAAGGCAAGCGAATCAGAATCAGAGTTATGGCACAGGAGAATGGGACATATTCATCTTCGTAAGATGAACTTCATTGTCAAAAATGGGCTTGTGATGGGTGTTCCCTTAAAGAGTTTTAACTTTGAAGATAAATGCATAGCGTGCAAGAAGGGAAAACAACACAAGAAAAGCCATCTCACCAAGACGATCAACTCAATTGCTGGTACTCTAGAACTACTTCATATGGATCTCTTCGGTCCGGTGAATGTACAAAGTCTAGGCGGTACTTCTTACTGCTTGGTGATAACTGATGATTACTCACGATACTCGTGGGTATATTTTCTGAAAACAAAAGACGAGACGACTCAGATGGTGAAGAATCTAATTACAAAAGTCGAGAACGTCATGAGTAAATCAGTTAAATTCATCAGAAGCGACAATGGGACAGAGTTCAAGAACTTTGAGATGGAAATCTTTTGTCTTCAGAAGGGTATTGAGCATCAATATAGCGCTCCGTATACTCCACAACAGAACGGAGTAGCTGAAAGGAAGAACCGAACGTTGATTGAAGGAGCCAGAACTATGCTGGCCGACTCAAAGCTTCCTGTGATGTTCTGGGCTGAAGCAGTTGCTACAGCCTGCTATGTTCTGAATCGGGTGTTAACCGTTAAGAGACTTGGAAAAACTTGTTACGAGCTTATGCACGGAAGGAAGCCCAACTTGTGTGGTCTTGAACCTTTTGGGTCTCCTTGTTCGATTTTGAAGACTAACTCGAAATTTGGTGAAGTAGCCGATGAGGGAATTCTAGTCGGTTATGTTGTTGGGACTCCCAACAGACGGGTCTTCAATACGACAACTTGCAAGGTGGAGGTGGTTTGTAACACCGACATTACTAGTTATCAACCGCCAAAACCAAGCAATGGACCTGCTGAGCTTTTTGACTATGTTAAACTGTTTAAGTCGTTTAACGTACCTAATTTGGAAATTGCTGAAGAAGACGAAAGAGTTGTGACGAAGATGATATTTGATGAGGAAGAGGAGCTAGTGCAACATCAGATGACAGAAAAATCTCAGCCTTCCACATCAAACCCTATCGATACCCCTGCGGCCTCAACTGAAGATGAGTTTATTAATCCTTTTCACTCTCAGCCTGAAACTACCATAGATGAGATCTCTTCAAACTTGGAAGACAATTTACATGTCGGTGCTGTTCCGACCACGAGAATTCACAAAGATCACCCTTTGGAGAATGTTATAGGTGATGTGTCCTCGGGTGTACAAACCAGAAGTAGCCTGAATGAGCACACCTGTGTTTATTCAAGCATAAAAGAAACAGGTATAATGAATGAATGTTTGTACTCCTGCTTTATAAGCCAAATTGAACCGAAAAATTATCAAATGGCTTTGAAGGACAGCTCGTGGGTCGAAGCTATGCAAGAAGAGTTGGCTCAGTTCGGGAAAATGGAAGTTTGGACTTTGGTCGAAAAACCAAAGAATGTGCACGCTATAGGCACGAAATGGGTGTTCAAGTGCAAGAGAGATGAAAAGGGGATTATTGTGAGAAATAAGGCGAGGCTGGTTGTTAAAGGTTTTAATCAGCAAGAGGGTATTGACTACAATGAGGTTTTCGCTCCTGTTGCCCGGTTAGAAGCGATTCGATTGTTTTTGGCGTTTGCTGCTTTCAAAAAGATGAAGGTGTTTCAGTTGGATGTAAAGAGTGCGTTTCTTAACGGGAAAGTTGACGAGGTTGTGTATGTTGAGCAACCACCGGGTTTTCCTGACCCAGACTTTCCTGATCATGTATACAGGTTGAGCAAGGCGTTATATGGTTTACATCAGGCACCTCGTGCCTGGTATTCAACGTTATCGGACTACTTGCTGGAAAATGGTTTTGAAAGGGGTTTGATCGACAGTACGCTGTTTGTGAAGAGAGAAGGATGTGACTTCTTACTGGTTCAAGTCTACGTGGATGACATCATTTTTGCTGCATCAAGAATATCCATGTGTCAAGATTTTGAGGCTGTCATGAAGAAACGATTCGAGATGAGTGCTATGGGTGAACTAACTTTCTTTCTAGGATTGCAGGTTGATCAGAAGAAAGATGGAATGTTCATTCATCAAACAAAGTATGTTCATGATGTGCTGAAAAGATTCAAGATGGAGGACAGTTCTCCATATGACACTCCAATCTGCGTCAATCACAAATTGGGAGCTGAATCAGATGGTGACGCAGATGTGGACCCTACTCTGTATCGGGCGATAATAGGTTCTTTAATGTATTTAACTGCTTCTAGGCCTGATATAATGTTTTCTGTTTGTCTTTGTGCTCGCTTTCAGGCAAACCCAAAGGAATCTCACATGAAAGGTGTGAAGAGGATTTTGCGGTATCTCAAGGGCAAGCCGAAACTAGGATTGTGGTACCCAAAGGGAGGAGACGTTGAACTGGTGGCATATACTGATTCTGATTATGGAGGTTGTAATCAGAGTCGGAAGTCAACAACAGGAGGCTGTCAGTTTCTTGGAGGAAGATTAGTTTCCTGGCAGTGCAAGAAACAGACATCAGTCGCAATTTCAACTTGCGAAGCTGAATACATGGCAGCATCCAACTGCTGCTCTCAGGTTTTATGGATTCAGCAACAATTGCGCGACTATGGTCTGAATTTCTTACTCACTCCTATTTTAATTGATAACACTGCCGCCATCTCAGTAATTAACAATCCCGTGAAGCACAGTAAAACTAAGCATATTGACATTCGTCATCACTTCATACGGGATTGTGCTGAGAAGAAACTGATCAAGATCGAAAAAGTTGATACACTTGAAAATTTTGCTGACTTGTTTACAAAAGCGTTTGATAAATCCAGATTTCAAAACCTAATTGAGCTAAATGGGATGATCAATCCCGAGTAACCATGTCTTTGTTTTTACCTTAAAAAAAAAAAAATGAGTCTTTATTGCTTAAAATTAGTCGGTTACCTCGGTTTGATGGACATCTCCTCGGATATGTTTTGGTCCTTGTTTTCGACTTAGGAAATGAGGATAGCCATTAACCGGAAGACTGAAAGTAACTGGGGCAGTGTTGACATGTTTTTCTTTCAGTTGCTGAAAATTAGTCGGTCATTCTTAGTAAGAAGGACACATACTTGCATGTGGTCGGTCCAGCTGATCCAATGGATCTTCAGGATAGCCGTTTACCTGATGACTTTGACATGATTGGGGCAATTGAATTCAAAACTTTATTTTGGGAAATGAAATTACTTTTCAAGTCTATTACTTCGTAAGAAGTTCTTTGCTGTGTTTAAAAGAAAATTGATCCACCCTTGGAAAATGATATGTATACTGACTATGTGTGCCTAACTAGTGAAGTTATTAAGCTTAAAAGGCTTTAGAACAGTCATTGTATGTCATGGTAATTTTAATGGTGCGTAAAAGTGTATGTGATACTAACCTAAATTTACTCGAATTTAATGTGGAAACTCCTTAAGAGTTTTGCATGTCTTCATACACATCTTTTCGAAGGATAGGCAGAAAAGCAACTACCCAGTCATACACGAGCCCGTGAGTGTTCTGATTCCCGTGAAGAAAGCATTTCAAGACACTGCAGTGATCCAGATTCGGGACTTGCAGTAGTTTAGTACTCCGATGAAAACTCTTATGTGTGATTAAAAAAAAAAAAAAAAAAAAAAAAAAAAAAAAAAAATGTACTTATGAGAAGTAGTGACAATAAACACGAGAACCGACACTTCTCAAGATTTCTCAAGTTTGGAGTAAGAAGAAAACGGGAAGCAGACAACGAGTATCTACAAGTTAATCAGACACTATGGGTCGAAGTCAATTCGGGGTGACTTGGGTATAGCCAAATACGCTTTGAGAATAGATAGAAGGCATCATTACCTCTGAATTGTTGCCAACTTAAATTTTTGAGCTTAACTGAACCTTAATCCGTATCACAGAAACAATGAAAACCATTTAAGTTATTACATGCTTACAACCTGTTTCTCTATGTCATAATACAGCCAAACACGGATCCAAGTGACAGTCACATAGTTAGTATGATTCCTGTTCGGATCTTTTCTAAAACGGAGTGGTCCCTGACTAGACTGAAATTTGATCCCTTATTTCGTTAAAATTTTATAAGTATTTTCTGTTTTTGTTGTTATATTTTTATTGTTGGTTACTGGGTCTTGATCATTTTTGTTTAACTCTTTTTGGTAACTTATAAGATATATTCAAGTTTTTTCAAACTGAAAGGGCTGTTTTTGTAATTATCGGGCGAAGTTGTTGAATCGGCGAAGTTGTACTTAACTTCGCTTAGGCGAAGTTAAGAATAACTTCGCCTGAACCAACTCAGCCCTATAAAAGGGGTTTTCTACAGTAAAATTTTTTATTAACTTTTTTTTTCCGGCGAACTTAACCCTTAAATTTTTCCGGCGATCTTAGTTTTCAATTTCGATTTCGATCTTGTGTTCCTGTGTTTTCTACTTTACTTGTGGTATGTGTTGTCAAAACATCCTTTCATTCTCTTTATAATTTTATCCGGTTCGAGACCTCGGGTCGTCGAACACTCGAAGAACCCTCGAAACCAAGGTTTTCGACCTCACGTTACGTGTTCATGGACGACCTTTACGTCCATACACCATTGAAATATGATGTTCTTCTTGTGTATATCGTTTAATCGGTCCAAAAACATCGGATTTCGACCTCCGAATCCGAACAGTCGCCGTTTCTGTTTCAGGCGAAGTTATGGTTTTGGCGAAGTTAATCTCAACTTCGCCAGACGCTTAAGTTCGCCTAGGGCGAAGTTATCCACAACTTCGCCTGGGCGAAGTTAACCACAACTTCGCCGTGGCGAAGTTATCATCAACTTCGCCTTGGCGAAGTTATCCACAACTTCGCCTTGGCGAACTTAACTGTAACTTCGCCTTGGCGAAGTTATCCTTAACTTCGCCTATATCCTTTTCTTTTAACTGTTTTGTAGACGAATTTACTGATGAAGCGAAGTTGTCCCCAACTTCGCCTCAACTTTAATTTCGCCTGTGTATCTTACATCACAACTTCGCACTTGCTACACTGCGAACTTGTGAGTTACGTAAAACGTCTCTAACTTGATTTGTTTTGTGCAGATATGGCTGCAGTTGGAGGAACTGGTGGTGATGATGGTGATGAGCAACGACAATTCTTTCCAGCTCATAACCAATACATTACTTTGGATCCTGACGCACGAGGCGTTGACGACTACAGGGAGATTATCACATTTCTCCAGAGATCAAGGGTGTTTCACGCGATCACTAATACACTACCCATATCTCTGCCTAACATACAAGATTTCTGGCAGACGGTGTATTATGATTGCAGACCTGAGCCTCCGGTGATGCGAGCAACCGTCAATGGTCAAAACATACAGTTTTCTTCGGAAGACATTCGGTTGGCTCTGCAGTTCGGCAACGAGACACGAGACGACCCAACGGAGTTCGTAGCTCCTTTCCGTGACGGAGCATACTTGAGAATGGGTTATTCGGGTCCGCTGGGGGACTCGCAGAGGAGGAAAGGCTTTCTGCTGGACCAATGGCGTTTTCTGATGCACGTGTTAATTGTGTGCATGTCCGGCAGGAAAGCAGGAACAGACGGGATGGGTGCGACGATGCAATCTGCCATGACGGCCCTGACTTACAATTGTCGTTACTCTTTTAGTCAGATGATTTTCTATGAGATTGATCGTCAGAGACGGGCGACGGCGCGAGAACGATTTATCATGTATCCGCGATTTCTTCAAATGATTATTAATCATGTCGCTCCGTCTCTACCGCAACGGCGCCCTATCAGATACGTTGAGTGCGTAACAAAACGTATCTTTGCTCAGTGCAGAACGTCGAGCACTCGAAGCAACCCTGAACGCCGTCCAAGGCATACTCCACTGTTCGGGTATCTAATTAACCCAGAGTATGTCCATGCAGGCGGGGATGAGTTCAGGGATCCCCAACCACATCAGGCGGCAGCACCTCATGCTGTATCAGCTGCGCCTGTTGTCACTTCTGCTGCTGTGCCAGCTACTTCATCGCAGGCTGTGTCTGCTGCTGCAAACATTGATCTGGATGCTGCCTTCAGTGGACACGGTCTGTTCGATATGGATCTCTCGGGTTCTCAGATTTTGGGTACTACCTCAGCGGCTACTTCGGTAGCTGAAACCGAGCTGGATGAAACATTTGCTGAGGCCAGACGGTTGTTGGTGACTCGGGAGAGGATATCGGGTAAGCGGCCGAGGGCTGTGGATGAGGATGAAGATGATGAAGATGAGGAAGAGGCAGTCCGACTTGTGCTGAAACGCTCACGTCGAGAACAACAAGGTATGGCCACTGGAGCGGGGGAGACTTCAAGGTTCGTACGATTTGCTCCGCCTGCCTTGTCAGGTATGTCTCTATTGCCTACTACTGCACAGGTTACTACGGTCGAGGCGTCGGCACCAGCAGTTGTGTCACTACCACCCCAACTGGTTGATCCCCCGGTGGTAGTTGCACGCTTCGTCGACTCAACAATTACAACAACTGCAGGGTTACCTAGTGTACCACCTGCGGTCACTTCAGCTGCTACTTTTCCACCAACTCCAACGCCTGCTTCAGACTCTGAACGGATTGCTTCGCTGGAGCGTATTGTTGCTGTACAATCGAAGACCATTGACCGCCTGGTGGAAGCCAATCAAATCCAAGCCGCCCTCCTGGTAGAACACGGACGAACTATCGATGCCTTCAAGGAATTCTTGGCATCTCAGGGGGAGACGACTTGCAGGGGCGATGAGTTGAGGACAAAGAGACGACAAGATCATGACGATGATCCCAACGCACCTTCGGGTGCAGGTGGTGAGCTGCCAAGAACCTCTCAGGATCTTGGGGCTTCCACAGCTGAGGGGGAGTCAACTGATGCAGCGGGTGATGATGTTGTGAATGTTGATGACGATGCTGATGTTGAAGACGTCATCGATGCTTTGAAGGAGTTAGATGAGGAGGAGGTTGATGACTTTGTGAATGATGATGACGATGATGTGTTGCCCGTGGAGGAAATTGAAAGGATTGGAGAAAATATTGATGTGGTGAATGTGTTGGAAGAAGGAGAGATCGTGGATGACGCAGTGGAACATGAGATTCCAGCTGTTGAAAGAGCAGATTTGGGAGATGAGAATGTGGTAGATGATACGGTATGGGAGGAGCAACCAAATTGGAAAGAAGGGTGTGCTCAATGGTTTGTTAAAACTAAGAAGCCTGCAGTGCCAACAATGTTTAGAAAGACGTATAATATAAAGGGCTATGCAGAGTCGAAGAAAGGTATTATATGCTGGTTGTACGACAAAGAGTTGAAATTATTTGTGATCAAAAGGTACGACGGCATTCAATACTTTAAAAGATTATTGAGATCTCTAAACTCCCTACCGGAATGCGAGGTGAAAGAGTTAGCAAGACTGGGGCTAATTAACAGAAGTAACGATAATATGGCGAGAATTATTGAAAAGATCGTCTGGAAAGAAGCCATCAAAGACAAAAAGTTTGAACTGCTAAAGCCTCAGAAAGGAAGATTGATAGAAGATAAAGATAGGGGAATGAGGGCTGACGGAAAACCATGGATGGTTATGAAGTATAAACCAGTCCGACATCTGAAGGAAGTACCAATGAGAGTCATGCCCAAGAATGTCCTAACAGATCTGAAATGGTGGTATGTGGATTGCGAGACAGCTGAGGCGGTTATGGAAGATGAGGACGAACAAGAAGTTCTTCGGGTTTATGACCCGATGCATCTTGTTAATCTATCGCAGGCTGATCTGGAAGTGCTGAACAACAAGAAGATCTTCTACATTCCTGCTTGGAAGGATCAAGCGAGGAAATATCAAGGAGTTGTGTCGGTTTGTGTGAGAGAAGGGGCGCACGCGTGAAAGTGCAAGATTACAAGACTCAGAGATCAAGATATGAAGCTACTGCCAAGGGGGAGTCTGTTGGTACATGTTTGTCAGTAGTTCATAGTCTAGTATTTGTTATCGAGTCTGTAATATAGTTAATGGTTTGTTTATGTTTTGTTTTGTAAACTAGCGAAGTTATCAGCAAGTTCGCTATGGCGAACTTGCTGATTTAGCGAGGTTACTGACAACTTCGCCAGTGGCGAAGTTGTCGTGTTTAAATACACTGTTTCAGCCGAAACAGAAGAGAACGTGAGTTAGGGTTTTTGGTTACGCTTTGTTTCGTTTTGTTCTCTGTAACAGTGACTTACTGTCACGTGTTTAGTTATTCAATATAACGTGTTTACCTTATAGCTCGTGTTCATTGTTCGTGTATTCAATCTCTACAATATCTACACTCGTACCTATATACGCAGGGATTCCGCACCTGCGTTGTTAGAGATTTCCCGTGTACGATCCGCGTTCAGGAACCTACAGTTTTGCTGATTACAATTTCTCACAACATGACCTTGTTGACCGCATAAAAAACACGTTCGCATGTCCACATGATGATGTTAAGAAGAAAATGGAATAGATGATTGATGATGACTCACATTTTTAGTCATGCAGTTAGCAAACTCATCAGTCAATTCAGCTTTATTCTTTAAATAAAAATCTAAATTAGAATGGTTTGAAAAGCTTTTTAGTGTATCTGTTCCAGTTGATTTCACAAAATTAATCTTCTTTTCTTGTGTTAAAAATTGTTTTGCCTTAGTCAATGGATCAGATGAGACTGATGTTTTCAATTGAGCATACACACGTTCAAGTTCACGAACCTTGGAAGTTTCATTGTAAAACACACTCTCAATTAGCTCAGGCTTAATGATACTAATTGGAATATCTTTTTCAGTGAACATTGTGTCCATTCCCTTTAACTTAAAAACTCTAGCAGCAGATGGCTTAGAACTAGAAGGATTAATTAAACGCATTAAATCCTCATCAGAAATTTTCGGTTTAACTGACTTCTTTGCCTTCATAGAGTTCACTTTCTTTGAATTTTCCTTTTTCTCTTGAGGTTTGTGTGAACCATACACTGCTTCCTCAAATTCGTGAGGTTCGCACAGAATATGATTAGAACTAGGAATGTTCTTATTCTTGTGTATAATCTCTGGTTCAAACACATCCTCGATAATGACCTCGTCATTGTGTTCAACAAACACCTTTTTGCTTTGGACATGAGATTTTTGAGGAACAGATTGGGTTTTAACATCTTTAGATTTAACAGATTCAACATTTTTTGAAATTACAGATTCTTTCAAAATTACCTCTTCTTCCTTTCTAGCAAAAGGATTCATTTTATAGTCGTTGTGAAATGGTGGAGGAATTTCTACAAAACCTATACCCTTTTTAGAATCCTTTTGTTTTCCAGAAACTTCAATAATTTCATTCAACAAAAATGAAGAATTTTGAAATTTACCCAACTTGTTCTTCAACTCAAGAACCTCATTCTCAAGTTCAGTTATCTTAGAGCGATGTTTCAAGATTTCTTGAAACTTTTGGTCATTTATTGTCATTTTCACAGATAATTCGGCTTTCAAATCATGATTACTTATAGTCAAAGCCTCAATCTTTTCTCTTGAGTTAACTTGAGAATTCAAGGATTGTCTATAAGTATATTTCAATGATACAATCTCTTTCAGCAAGTTGTCATTTTGAAGTTTTAATGAATCAATTTGAGACTTGTTATAATCACAATCAACACATGATGAGTTAGAATTAGAATTACTAACCTCGTTTTGTTTAACCATGCAAGCAGATGAAGAAGAATCACTGATCTTCGCCATACAAGCAAAGTTAGTTGAAAGCTTTTCACGTTGAATATCAGATTCAGACTCAGTTTCGGCGTCAGAAGAAACTTCACTTCCACTTACATCTTGTGTATATTCAGACAAACCAAACATAGCTAGATTAGCTTGATTATCATTGCACAGTAGTCGTTGTGACCAATCACTTCCATCAGCTAACACAGCATGTGATCCAGAAGAAGATGATTTCTTTTCAATATCATTTTGATCTTGATTTCTTGAACCATTGTAGTCTTTCTTAGGTTTATCACATTCCTTTGCGAAGTGCCCAAATTCTTGACAATTGTAGCATTTCACCTTTAATTTATCAAACCCAAGCTTCTTGCTTAATGAAGGAAGATCTTTGCCGGTTCTTTGGATAAACTTCTTCACTTTTCTAACAATCATCGCCATATTCCACTTTAGATCCATGAGTTCCAAATCATCAGAATCAATCTGATCATAATCTTCATCGGTTAAAATACTAGTAGCAATCTTACTACTCACCAGATTCTCATAGGAAGACATAAAAGCAGACAAGAATGCGAAATTCTGTTCAGCCTCCTTTATGTTTACATTAGGTTGAAATGAGAATTGTTTAGTAGAAGATGAATTTCCCGATGTGCCAGATGAACCAGAATTACCAGATACATTTCCAGCAGTGTAGAAACAAGCTTGTGGATCTTTAAACGAAGCATTTGTATTTTCATTTGCAGCAGCTTGAGTAAGAAAAGCGGTTAATGGAGATATGGTTGAGCTAAGAGGCATACTTCCACCATAGAATGAAGGATCATGACTATCCTTTGAAGACTTCTGACATTTCAGATCATATTCTCTGGCTTCAATCTTTTGCATAAATTCAATAGCAGTCAGATCTTCATTTGCAAAATAATTATTTTCCTTCAAAACCATCAAGAATGTGGAATAAGAACTTGGAAGTATACTCTTGATAGTATCAATTTTATCACTTTCAGGAACTTCAATCTGCATCTTGTCCATCCCAGCGATCAAGTGATTGAATCTTGTCGTCATTTCTTCAACCGTCTCACCTTTCAATAAATTAAAGTTTCGAAACCGAAACTTAAGCATTACCTTTTTACTCTCTGCTGTGTTACCCATACTTCTCATGCGAAGATGTTGAAATAAAGCAGCACATCTTTTTATACTACCCACTTGATGAAAGATAGTTTCAGGCAAAGCCATGGTTAGAGTAGAATAAGCTTTTATTTCTATCTCTAATGCTTTCTTTTCTTCAACAGAGTATTGTGAAATAGCCTTTGGTGTCACACCCTCAAAATCCACTAACGGAGTTTTACCGACAGAGGGTGTGAACTAACAGGATCGGAATCATTAGTTATAATCAAACCATAAAAACGTTTAAATGAAATTAAGTGCGGAAGCGTAAAAACCAAAAGACAAAAGTTGCGTCACGCAGGACGACTTAAAAACCCAAGTAATAATAGTTAAAAACATGTTTGCATATCAAAATGTTCAAAAACCATGCATGATCCTATACCGCGTGCCAGCCTCGGCTACCTGAGAATAACATACTAAAAGTGTCAACACGAGGTTGGTGAGTTCACAAGTTATATAAAATAAAGCGTTTAGCGTTTTGCGTTCAGCGTTTTGCGTTCAGCGTTTTGCGTTCAGCGTTTTGCGTTAAATCAATTATATATCGATAGGTAGCTAGCTTATACAACAAGTATTACTAAGTGTTCGACACCGAAGCTGACTGTTTATCAAGTGCCTTGCCACCAGGTCATCCAGACCATGGTATGTGTTAGCCAAAATTACACCCACTCGACCTCCAGTCGAGTTTAGCGTTGGGTGGGGTTTGTCAAACCCAGTAGTACTACTCAACAGTGACTCGCTATTATCCAAATATTAACCGGTTCGATGTGTAGGACTTCAATTGTTTCGTTTGCCACTTAGCCTTTACAAGTGATATATAATTTACTAACAAAATCTTAAAATCGTTTTCGGAGTATGTTATCTCCCCCAAATGAAAAGCGTTTAAAGAGTTTAAAAAGGGGTAAGTGAAACTCACTGTTTGCGAAGAATTCCCAAAATAAATCACCAAGTGATGCGCGTCACAGAAAACTCTCTCTAGCGTTCTAAAACAACAAGGAGATTTTCTAAGTATCAGAACTAATATCGAGTCTCTAGACCCGGCACATAATTCCTAAGCACAAGATACGTTTCGTGTTTGTTTATGAATCGTGTGTGACTTAACAAGTACATTTGTGATATGATACATGTGTGAACAATTATTTACGTGTCATGTATTAATAATGTACATCACTAGAAACTATTCCCCGCAGGGGCAATTTAGTCAAATTATAACAATTAACTAGCAATTATTCCCCGCAAGGGCAATTTGGTCAAAACACGACAATCAATTAGCAATTACCATGTTTCATGCAACTTTTACAAAATTCAGCAACTAGTTTTCTTATCGACAGAATTCTACTTGAAAAACTAGTCTATTCCACCGATCATAGCATCTCAATTAATTTACCAAAAATCATCACAAAAGCATGTATGTGTTAGGTTTCCAGAACATATTTTGTTGTATTTTTATTCCATATATATTTTTCACAATGATCAATTTACCACAGCAAACTCATAACAGTCAAATTTATGCGTAACAGAATGTTATTTGAAATTCCCGTTAAATGAAAAATCCAACAAATGCAAGACCACTTGGGTTAGGTTCCTAACTCAACAAGTCAACTTCCAGAAGTGGAACCAACCCAATTGGTCTCGTAGTTCATGAGATATAATATTTACAAGATAACCTAACAGCAGGTCTCACAATTCAGATTTGCACAACGATTTTGTAAAATCATAAAAGTTAACTTTTACACGTTCAAAATTTGCAAATTTATATTCTTTAGAAACTAGACTCAACCTAGTTTACTGTAGTATCAATTATCTCGACCAATTTTCACATTTACACCCCGTTACAGTCAATTGAACATCAACAACACAATCTGTCCAGAAACTGTTTGCAACAAAACTCAACCTATTAACCATCTATAGACCATAATCCGTTCATATAACACTCTAGACACCATAACCACTATCCATGCACATCAATTACACATTACATCCATGATTAGGGTTTTATTTGAACTCAAAATCAAGAAACAAACGATTAACAATACAATAACACCAATACTAGCTATCAATTCAACAATCAATACATCTTTCAATCAAAACAAGACACATGAACACAATTACATATAAAAATCGGACCTAGGGTTTATAATTAAACCCATTAAAAATCGAAAATAAGCATAGAGGATGCATAGGATAGTTGTTTATACCTTCCTAGCACCTAAATCTTCAATCCAAAGCTTGAAAAATTGATTGTATGTGTGTGTGAAGGCCGATCGCAAGGGGGGGGGGGGTTAGAGGCTGCCGTCGGGTTTTGTGAGGGAGAGAGAGAGAGGAGAGTTAGGGTTTTATTATATTATTAATAATAATCATGTTACATCTAGGTCCCTCCACTTTCAAATGTTACTTTTCTAGCTTAATTAACTAGTTCTAGCACATTGAGTTAATGTTTATAACAATGTTATCACATAACACATAAGTCTAACACATAATTATCATATAATTATTGTTTTGACATTTTTCGTTTATTCACCAATTGTTTGCGTCAACTCGTTTGCGTTTCGGTGCAATTCCCGAAAGACTACACATGTAGTAAGTGTCAAGCGTCATTTAAACCCTAGTTTAAATGTAATGCGGTGTGCGTTATAGATTCAGTAATCTTTAAGTTTGAATTGACGGAGTTGAGTTAACGGAGTTAACCTGAAATTGACGATTGTCACATTTGGTGTAAAACCCGTAGTTTCATCTCCAATCATAGGTACAGTTTAAACCTCATCTAAACAGTAAGAACAATCAGGATGAACTGATCCTAAATGAGCACGAAATCGAGGTTCCCATTTTGCAAAATCACTGAATTTCATTAATCTAGGGCATTTGGAATGTGAACCGATTTCAGTATCAAGTTGCAACATTTGTTGCATCAACATATTTTGAGACGCCAATGCATACATACCAGCCATATTAGAAAATAAACAAGTGTACAGTTATAGCGAACTACACACTGTGTTTAACGAATCAATGAACAAGGTTGAGCAAACTGTGAATAGTGTAGCGAATTGAGTCTTAACGAATCAAGTCTTAACGAATGAGGTGAGTGTGTTAGCGAATCAAAAGTCAACCTAGCGAGTCAACTTAACGAATCACAAATAAGGTTAACGAATCACCCAAATGGCGAAACAGATAACGAATGAAATGTAGGTTTAACGAATCACAAGTCAACTTAACGAATTGATCAAACGAATTGACCAAGTCAACTTAACGAATTGATCAAACGAATTGACCAAGTCAACTTATCGAATTGACCAAGTCAACTTAACGAATTGATCAAACGAATTGACCAAGTCAACTTAACGAATTGATCAAACGAATTATAACGAATCAGTTCAACGAATTAGATAAACTTAGCGAATTAAGCTTAACAAATCAGCTACAGTTGATAACGAATCAACACTATAGCGAATCAGGTTGTTACAACCGTTTGTAACAAACTCTGACACCTTATGCCACGTGGCAAAGGTTGTTATGACACAAATTCCAAGACAAACACGTGTCAGTCAAATCAGTTATCTAGTTTAATGAACTAGATAACACGAATTGATTAACTCACACGACTCAGTTAGCGAACTGATCAGCGAATGGCAAGAACTGATAGCGAATCAAATTAAATGACATAGCGAATCGCCTGGAACTTTATAGCGAATCGCATGCATCTTCATATCTTCAAACATTCAACGTGTTTTTCCAGATTTATGAAGATCAAACCCAGAACTTAGTAATGCCAGATCCGTAATACACACTCAATTGTCAACCAAATCTAACAAATAATATACCAAAATCTTCGTAATCACAACGCGAATCCTGCTCAACACATTTCGTAACCGATTATCACAATACACTAACCAATTCCGACAAAAACTAATCCCCTGTTTACGGACTCAAACCGAAAACACAATAAACATCACAAATCCAATCCACAATCCAATTCCACTTACCTAAACACCAATAATACCTTAAACAAAACAGATTCACTCTAATCCATCCAGATTCAATCCAAATCAGTTCAAATTGATTCAAAATCAATCCAAATAGAAAATAAACACGAAAACTATAACAACAACAATCAAACCAAGCGAATTGAGCCCCGAAAGCTCTGATACCACTTGTTTGATCCCGTTTATCTCATTCTAATCAATATCTAATGCTTAGATCTAATCTAGATCTATATGTTAATATTAGTTATCCGGATCTAACTCTCTAATACCTTAGTTCGATTGCTATTAGTATGTAGTATATATTATCAGTATGTATGTATATAATTATAATGTTAATTGAAGCTTGAGGGAGAGTAAATACTTTAAACTTTTCCTAATAATATTATTTCTCTCCAAACTTCTCTCCCTTTTTACAAGTGAACAGTAGTTCACTATATATAGAAAGTGACCTGGTTCGCTAACATCCCCTAGCGAACCAGCTTCCCCTTCGTTACATAACTTAACTTAACGAACCACCCCCTGATTCGTTAACATCCCCTAACGAATCAGGAGGGAATACATTATAATGTCCTAGTTCGCGAACATCCCTAGCGAACTAGACTCAATCTTCACGAACTAGTCTTAGTTCGCTAACATTTCTAGCGAACTAGACATAACTTTAACGAATTAGATAAATATAAACATTAAATATTACATTTAAATATCAAATAAACATTAATGATAAATACAAAGACTCTAGACGCAAAACTGTGCACTAACAGTTTATCTTTTGAATGAACATTGAGATAGAAGTTTTGTTGAATCAACATTGTAGAATTGTTTTATTGATTTGGAGACTAATTTACTTTGTTTGCTTATTATTGTACTGATGATATAAGTTATAAAATATTTTAACTTTTTATTTATCTTTGTTAGTCTTTGTATGTTTTTGTATTTGATTCAAATAAGTTATGATGTCTTATAATTCATGTAAAAGTATCATGTATTTATAAGTACAACATTTACATTTCATGTTACATATATATTATGTTTTAAACATGTTCCACCGTGTGTAACACGGGTACTATCCTAAATCGATATTAGAATCTAATGATATGTTTCTTTTAAGAGATTTGAATCACTTGAAGCTTGCTAATGTTAGAAAAGAAAATGCACATTTGGATTTGGAAAATGAAGTTAGTGAGAATGTAAAATGGTTGTTAGAGTGTGAGAACTATGAGTCAAATTTTGATGATCTTCTAAACTCTTTAGAATCTGAAGATTAAATTTAAGGTAACACTTATTCAATAACTTAGTTATGTAGCTGATTACTCTAAATTTTTTTACTTTTATTGTTTACTTTGTGTTTTCTATTTAAGTTATTAGTTTAGAACATAACTAGAAACTTTCAAAAACGTACAATAAACTTCCATAATCGTTTATTTTGTTTGTCAGATTGTGAAGGTAATTTGCTTTTTTTTGGTGAAATTTTGAAGAAGTTGATGGTTGGTAAATTTGACTCTGACATGTTTAGATCTTCTTTTGGTCTCTCCTTTTTATGTGTATATTTAGTTTGTTTTAGTATTAAGCTTGTATTAAGACAATCTGAATAATCAATAGTTTGGTTACTAACTTATGTTTATTATGTGTGTTTGTTTAATATGACAGTGAAAAAATATTATGATTTTGATGACCAGTTTGTTGCATTTTTTTTAAAAAGCATTTGAATTTTTAAGATTACGGTTATAAAGTTATGTTAAATTTTATGATTTTCTAAATGTTTTCTTGTAAAATTTTATGACTGTCTATATTTTTATGGTAATAATTACATTTACATATTTTGTTTTTAGTTTTACATAATCTTCTAGATATAAATGTTAACATTAACTCATTGTGTCATACGTCAACATTTTAGTTTATTACTTAATCATATTGGTATGTTAAACACTGGCTGAAATTAAATAATACAGTTTACTACAGTTTAAAACTAATCGGGGACTCGATTGGACTAGAAAATTTTGAAGTTCATACTAGGATAACACGCTTAAATATTTTCATGGATTTGCTAATATTGACAAGTTTGTATAACTATTAACTTTTTATGTAAACAATGTTACTCTCTTATATTTTGTTTAGGCCATCTTAATGATAATATATGGTTGTCTATTTATGAAAATTTATGGTTGTCTTAATTGATTTTGTTATTTATTTATTTTCAATCCGCGTGTAACACAGGCACTATTCTAGTATTTTTATAAAACAATAGAAAGAAATGTAATAATACCATATGCTTTAAAAATAGAATAAGGATAACCAAATAAAAAATGTATAACAATACTGAGTGACAGAAAATAACATAAAAAAATCGTACATATCAATAAAATTATCATTAACATTAATAAAGATATATATTTGATTGATGCGTGTAGAATTGACAGATACAGATATAGACTATTGTTAAAATATCCATCTATACTTTTAAGTTTCACTTCATCTTCTTTCATCTTTCTACTGACAACACGGAGAACGTGTTCACCGGCCGGTAAAAATAAAAGACCGCCTTGCTTCACCTTCATACACCTAAACACTCTATATCAGGTACTTTGAAGGGTCAAACTCCAACAAAGTTTATTTGTTATGTTGTATGTTGAAGACCAAATCTCACACTCTTATTATTTATTTACTGGTTCTTATAAAGCACAGGGGTATAAGTTGTCAATATGTGATAGTTGACTAGTTTGGGAGTTATTTATGTTGTTCTCTAAACAACAGGGGCTAAAAGTGGATAACTAGTGATAAGTTTGGTTAATGACGGTTTAAAGAGAGAATTGGGGATAAAATAGAATTAGGGTTTTAGTTTTCAACAGAATTCATTGTAAATTTCTCTTTTCTCTGTAATCGTTTTGTATTCGAGTCCTTGATAATAATACTTCGATTGAAACCCTTAATCGTTTGATTCTTTGGTGTATTTCTACTACAATTGGTATCAGAGCTAATGCTCGTATCGATTCAAAGAAGACGATTACTCTGTCAATCGAAGTTGAAGGTTCTGATCACGATGGTGTCAACTAAGTTCGAGTTAGAAAAGTTTGACGGGAAGAACGACTTTAGCCTTTGGAGGGTGAAGATGAGGGAATTTGTTGGTTCATCAGGGCATCTCCGATGCTCTGTTGGGGGGAACCAAACATGCTGAAGGGTTTGATGGATAGAGAAAATAAAGATATACTCGAGAAGGCTCATAGTGCGATTATCTTGAACCTCGGCGATCGAGTTCTTCGAGAAGTGTCTAAAGAAATCACTGCTGCGGGTATTTGGGCAAAATTAGAAAGTTTGTATATGACTAAGTCGCTTGCAAATAGGCTGTATCTCAAGAAGAGATTATACACGTTTCAAATGGCGACTGGGAAATCATTAGATGATCACACTGATGAATTTAATAAGTTGGTGATTGATCTTGAAAATATAGAAGTAGAGTTGGAAGATGAAGACCAGGCTATCATCTTCTTGACATCATTGCCTAGTTCTTATGAACACTTTATTGACACGTTAATGTATGGGAGGGATACATTGTCAATGGAAGAAGTGTTAGCCTCTTTGAATTCTAAGGAATTGAAGAAAAGAAATGGGGGTCAAGAAGAATCTGCATATGGTTTGTTTGTTCGTGGCAGATCAGAACAAAGATCTTTCAAGTCTAAAAGTCAGTCAAGATCAAAATCAAAGTTTAAAAAGAGGTGTTACATATGTAATTCAGAGAAACATTTGAAGAGGGATTGTCCCGAGAAGAAAAAGAAAGGTGTAGAGTCTGGATCTTCAAAGGGTCATAATAGTCAAGTCACAGATTGCTCTTTAGATGGGTATGACAGCTCTGATGTTATGAATATCTCTAATAATGAAGAAAAGGAAGGATGGATTCTTGATTCAGGTTGTTCATTCCATATGACACCTGTGAAGGGGTTCTTTAAAGACCTCAAATTTGAAGATCTTGGTGAAGTTAAACTGGGAGATGATAGGCCATGCAAAATTCTTGGTAAAGGTACTATTACATTCAGAATGAGTAACGGAAGTGAAGTAGATGTCAATGATGTCACGTATATTCCTAGTCTTAAGAGAAGTCTGATGTCATTAGGTACCTTTGAGAAGGATGGTTATTATGTAGGTTTAAAAGATGGAAAAACCAAGGTTGTTAGAGGTTCTCTAGTTGTTTTAACATGAACTAGGAAGGCTAATAATACCTATTTGTTAGATGGTAGGGCTTTGCAGGGTATTGCATCAGTTGCAGTGTCCAAGGCAGATAGCTCTTTGTTGTGGCATAAAAGATTTGGCCACTTATGTGAGAATGGTTTAATAGAGTTAAGAAATCAAAGTATCATTGAAGAGTTTAAGATCAATGATGTAGGCTTTTGTGAGACTTGTGTACTTGGTAAGAAAAAAAGAGTACAATTTAAAAAGGGTAGGCATATTTCTAAAAATATTTTAGATTATGTGCATTCAGATCTGTGGGGACCTGCAAAAGTAAGTACACTAGGTGGAGCTAGGTATTTTCTGTCCATAATACACGATTTCAGTAGGAGGGTTTGGGTCTATGTTATTAAACATAAGAGTGATGCATTCTCTAAATTTGTGGAATGGAAAACTCTTGTAGAGACTCAAACAGAGAAGAAACTAAAGAAGTTAAGGACAGATAATGAATTAGAGTTTTGTAACCATGAGTTTGATCAGTTTTGTAAAAGGTATGGTGTGGCTAGACAGTTAACAGTACCTGGCACTCCTCAACAGAATGGGTTGGCTGAGAGAATGAACAGGACATTACTAGAAAGAGTAAGGTGTATGAGGTTAAATGCCGGATTACCAAAGGGATTTTGGGGTGAGATAGTCACAACTGCTACATACTTAGTTAACAGATCACCTTAAGGGCATTGGAAATGAAAACACCAATGGAGATGTGGACAGGTGTTAAACCAGATTGTAGTCATTTAAGGGTAGTTGGGTCAGTTGCTTATGCACATGTAATCCAAGACAAACTGGATTCAAGGGCTCAAAAGTGTGTATTTTTGGGATATCCTGAATGGGTAAAGGGTTACAGACTTTGGAGATTAGGAGAGGGTAGTCCAAAGATAATTGTGAGCAGAAGTGTAGATTTTCAAGAAGGGGTGTTCTATAAGGATGTGGTTGGTGACAATAATACACTAAATCATGTTCACACTCATGAGAAAGTTAGGATTGAGGTGGAGCATGATGAAGATAGTGGTGAAAGTTCTACAACTGGTTCAGGGGTAAATCCGGAAATTTCAGAAAGAAATACAGATCCGAGTATTGCTAAAGATAGGCCAAGAAGGAATGTTCTCCCTCCTTTGAGATATAGAGATAATACTGACATTTCTGCAGTAGCCTTTACTGCAGCAGAAATGGAGTGTCTTTATAAGCCTATGACCTATAATGAGGCTATTAATTCAAATGAGATGGAAAATTGGCAAAAGGCAATGGATGAGGAAATGGAATCTTTGAAAAAGAATGAAACATGGAATCTGGTTGATATGCCTAAAAGTCAAAAGCTTGTATCTTGTAAATGGATATACAAGATAAAAGAAGGGATTCCTGGAGTAGAAGCTCCAAGATTCAAGGCCAGATTAGTTGCTAAGGGATTTACACAAGGAGAAGAAATAGATTATAATGAGATCAATTCACCGGTTGTCAACCACACTTATATAAGGGTAATGTCGTCTTTAACAGCTGCTTTAGACTTAGAATTGGAGCAGTTGAATGTAAAAACAGCCTTCTTACATGGCTTTCTTGATGAAAAGATTTACATGAAGCAACCCTTAGGATTTATTGAAAAAGGTAATGAAAATAAGGTGTGTTTGCTCAAAAGATCATTGTACGGACTAAAACAGTCTCCAAGACAATGGTATAAAAGGTTTGATGAGTTTATGATAACCATAGAAGTTCATATGACAACTGTGTTTATTTCAAAGAATGGTGTAGTGGTCAATTTATCTATCTGCTTCTGTATGTGGATGATATGTCATTGGCATGCAAGGATAGAAGAGAGATTGAGGCTACTAAGAAGCTGTTAATGATGGAATTTGAAATGAAAGAATTGGGCGAGGCAAAGAAAATATTAGGGATGGAGATTACAAGGGATAGAAGTTTAAGAAAACTGAAGCTTACTCAAACTTTATATACTTAAAAATTTTTAAAGACTTATGGGATAAGTGATGATAAGCGTAAAATTGTAAAGACTCCTTTAGCTCCTCATTTCAAGTTGTCAGCCCAAGATTCTCCAACTACTGAAGAAGATCAAAGGTATATGAATCAAGTACCTTATGCTAATGTAGTTGGAAGCTTAATGTACTTAATGGTTTGCACTAGGCCTGATTTAGCCTATGCGGTAAGTGTTGTCAGTAGATACTTGGCTACACCTGGTAAGAATCATTGGTTAGCCATGAAGTGGATTCTCAGATACCTGAAGGGTACTAAGAATTGGGGATTAACCTTTGAAGAAGTTACTGATTTGGGTCAGCAAGAAGTTGCAGGATTTGTGGATGCAGACTTTGCCAAAGACCTGGACAAAGGAAGATCAATAACCGGGTATGTGTTCAAGGTTCTCGGTAATGTTGTTAGTTGGAAAGCACAACTTCAACATGTTGTGGCATTATCCACTACAGAATCAGAATATATAGCTTTGACAGAAGCTGTGAAAGAGTGTTTGTGGTTAAAAGGATTAATTTCTGAGCTAGGGGTAAAAGTGTCCAAATCTGTGATTTTTTGTGACAGTCAGGGGGCAGTGCAGCTGTCAAGGAATAGTGTTTTTCATGAACGAACAAAACACATAAATGTTAAATTGCACTTTATTAGAGAGGTTGTGAGTGCAAAGGAGGTTGAGTTAATTCAAGTAGATACAAGTGTTAACTTGGCCGATATGCTTACTAAGGGGTTACCTGGTTCCAAGTTTGAATACTGTGTGAATGGACTTGGAATTGGCTGAGTTGAGATTATGGTTTCAAATGTGAAGATTGTTGTATGTTGAAGACCAAATCTCACACTCTTATTATTTCTTACTGGTTCTTATAAAGCACAGGGGTATAAGTTGTCAATATGTGATAGTTGACTAGTTTGGGAGTTATTTGTGTTGTTCTCTAAACAACAGGGGCTAAAAGTAGATAACTAGTGATAAGTTTGGTTAATGACGGTTTAAAGAGAGGATTGGGGATAAAATAGAATTAGGGTTTTAGTTTTCAACAGAATTCATTGTAAATTTCTCTTTTCTCTGTAATCGTTTTGTATTCGAGTTCTTGATAATAATACTTCGATTGAAACCCTTAATCGTTTGATTCTTTGGTGTATTTCTACTACATGTTAAGTATCAATGTTAACAAAATTTCAGTTGTCGGAGGGTTCATCGGAGGGTCAACGGACCTCCTGGACCCTCTTGTAGTTCCGCCACTGAATGAAGGTACCGTTTACGCTAATATTTAAGCATACAACAGCTATAAGTCTAATTGACGGGAGTAATGTAGTCATGTTACACTTATTAAGTTATATAGTTAAAAAACATAAACGAATAAAGTTTATTACTCCGTAATTTATAACTGTTTGAATTGAATAATACGGAGTGAACTTCTTAAAAAGTTAGCTGGAAAGGTGAAGTCTCACAAGAGCTACGGTGGATAAAATCCACGTGGACACCAGATAACCACTAGAAGCCCAACCACCACCACTATCACCTGACCTGACATACAAATATCAAATTCAATAGAATCCGATTCCAACATGATCAACCTTTACTACTAACTGAATATATAACCATCGTAAAATGGCGTTAAAAACGGTTACTCCAATCTCTTCTTCTTCCTCCTCACACTTTCCTCATTTATCAGTCGTTCATTCACCGGCGTACATTCAATTCACTAGATACACATTCATCCGGCCGACTAATCAGGCGATTTCGCTACGGAAGAGCTGCGAGTTTCTGTTTCCGGTTACACTGCAAGTGTTATCGACTGTTAGGTCTAAGCGTTACGTGAAATCAACGGAGGAAACATCCGCCGGTGATAACGGTGACGTGGATTCCGGTAATGATTCCGACGAGTTTGTAAAGACGGTGACCGGTGGATCGAAGAGGAGTGTTTCGTCATTGTCTGATGCGCTTAACCTTGGCAGCCGTGATCCGGTTTATGAGGTTCGGTTATTTTCGTTAGTATCGTTAGTCTCCGTTAGTTTACCTGTTAGAGTTAGCAATTAACTGTTTGTTAAGTTTGTTAGCCTGAGTTAGTTAGTTAGTTAGTTAGTCTAGTTTATGTATATAAGCTAGGGATTATAAATAGTTTGAAGTTAGTTATATCGTTAGCGTTTTCTCCTGATTACAGTAACACTGAAAGCTTATTTTGAATATATCTAGATGAGGTAAATAGAAGCGGAAGTAATACATTTGCAGTGATTTGATTATATATATGTGTTGTTGTTTTGGTTGAAGGTTGTTGAAGTAAGTTCAAAAGGAATGGTATCAACTAGAAAAGTTAACAGACGACATCTGCTAAAGTCTAGTGGTGAGTATGCAAATAGTATAATCATTTTTCTTTTTGTAGATTGATTTTGCTAATTGTTGAACATTTATGATCTGCATTTGCTTACGGATATGTTTTATATAGCGTTTACTCATGATTAATGAAGTTCTATTATTAATGAAACCTTAATACTCTTCACGATTGTTAGATGTGTTTTAATCTAGGATTTTAATAACAGGTCTTCGTCCTCGTGACATAAGGAGTGTTGATCCATCATTATGGTTAACAAACACAATGCCATCTTTGTTGGTAAGTTTCCAAGCTAATCTACTGTTATGGGGTCGTAAGCACCATGATTTCTGTTCATTATTAATTGTTAATACACGTGTTTATGATTTCTTTCATAGGTTCGTGAAAACGCCATACTATTGAATTTCGGATCCTTGCGAGCAATTGTAATGCAAGAGAGTGTCTTTATATTTAACTACAACCGGTAAGTGTTGTTGAGTTGTTCATATAAAAATTCAGTAGTGTTTACTCTTAATTTCTGATTAAAAAGATATTGGGAGAGCTTTATTGTTGTGTATATTGCTATTGCAGTACAGGAGGAAAAGCTTTTATTGACGATTTATTACCTCGTTTGAATCCTAAAAGTATGATTGGTGGAGCTTTAGTAATGCCATTTGAGCTTGAGGTTGGTTCTGTTCTGTTCTATATAAGTTCTTTGGATTACCTATGTAAGTATTAGCCACTTTGCTTGTATTCATCTGTAAGTGAACTTGATTAAAGCTTCTAGGGTTTGGATTCACCAATGTTTACAAAAGAACTTTGACTTGCAGGTTGTGGAAGCTGCCCTTAATTCAAGAATACAACACTTTGAGCACAGGCTAATGGTATTAGACCCACATGTGAGTATGTAAATACATTGACTGCATTTTTAACTTTACTTTTGGTAATATCATATCTTTTTGTACTTTTGAGTATTATGCCATCATATATTCATATCTTTGTAATTCAGGTTCAAGATATCCTTAAGGTTTTACCAAACCGGTTAACAGCTGGCATATTGGAACAACTTCGCACTTGCAAGCAAACTTTGGTATCATTAATTTCTTAAACTTACATGCCTATTGTGTGAAGTGAAATAAAACAAACCGTTGATTCTTTAATGAAAGGTGGAACTGGGATCCAAAGCAGGGGCACTCAGACAAATGCTGCTTGATATGTTAGAAGATTCCCAAGAAATACGCCGCCTCTGTATTGTGGGCAGAAACTGCATCTTGAACAGAAATATTGATGTAGAGTGCTCGGTTCCACTAGATAAACAGGTTGCTGAGGGTAAGTGTGTTGCATAATATGTGATATTGTTGTGAAATTGGTTAACTTATGGTTGATTCATTTTCATCATATGTAGAAGAGGAGGAAGAAATTGAAATGTTGCTTGAAAATTATCTTCATAGGTAGGTAAATACTAAATAGTTTGTGTTACTATGATCTTTATTGCAATTTGTGGTGCGTGATTATGCTTATTAGCATTTGAATGATCTTTAATGTAATTGCAGATGTGAATCATGTCATAATCAAGCAGGAAGACTTCTTGATTCTGCAAGAGAAATGGAAGACTCAATTGCTGTTAATTTGAGGTTTGCATATGTGTTGTTATAGAAGTGTTTGATTATTAAGTTTATATTTATAAAAACCTTGACAGCAGGAAAAAAGCAAGTAATCTATGAGTTAAAATAATATATATATATATATATATATATATATTTTTCTTTCTTTTGTCTCAGTTCTAGAAGGCTCCAGGTCAGCAGATTTGAATTGCTTCTTCAGGTTGGAACTTTTTGCCTTGCAGTTGGTGCTTTGGTTTCAGGTTATTGCTTTTCTTCTTTAATCAAATTAATTGCATCATTATCACAATAGCAAGTTTTCAATCTTTACCAAATTATAAAATGTGATAAATGTACCTTTGACCATTATCAAATAATGAATTGAAAATTTTGAACTAATGTGATACCAAAAATGTGGGAACTTGAATTAGGATGACTGAATCTTATTACATTTTCTTGAGGCTTGTTTTGTTTGTAGGTATATTTGGCATGAATTTAAGATCCTACCTTGAAGAACATGTGGTAATTTCTTCTTTTTTGCATTTAGTGAAATAATCAACACTTTATAACACTCACTAATTAATATGATTATCATAGAGGATCAAATCCTTTTTGGGTATATATAATGATATTCTCTTTATTGCATGCAGTTTGCGTTTTGGCTTACGACAGGAGGGATAATATTTGGTGCTGTAGTGGCATTTTTTCTCACTTACTCGTATCTCAGGGCAAAGAAAATCCTTTAGGCAGCCAATTTATTTCATCATCATTATCATCTAGGGCAAAAACTACATCATTATAATCATCATCATCCAATCAATTATCATTTTAGAAAGATATGCTATATCTTACAGGCTATGGATTAAATCAACACAATTCATCATTGGAGTTGTTTGAGTAGTAAGTACGCAACATTTGAGATAGTAGAGTATGCATGCATTTAGTATGATAGCAGACTCGGTATGGTGATAGTCATTGTATTGTATACAACTATACATTTTTGTTGTACACCACAGCCACAGTAGATTAGAGGCAATATGCCAATATAGAGTAAAGAAGAAGCATTTAAAAAGAGAACCTCTTATGGGATCACATGTTTCTTGGCCCTTTCACCAAAATCAGTTGTCACCTATGGGACTCAATAACCATATTACAATCAATATGCACTATTGTCCCAAAAAACAGAATCCCAAATTGTACAATGAATACTTCTAACTACACCCATTCACCGTGTCTGCATCATATCAAAAGTTTGTTCCATGCTTCATCACCACAAAATTCATTCAGCATTGTGCTTTAATTAGAGGTGGCAACATTGACCCAAACCATTCCAAATGAGTCAATTTAGGTTGTTTTAAAATTCAAATGGGTTGATTTGGGTCATAGGTTTTAATTAAATGGGTCAAAATTGGTCAATTGAAATTCCACATTCTTATTTTTGGGTCAAAATGGGTTGACAAATTTAACTACATGGGTCGATGTGGGTTAGTGTCTTAAGGAAAAGTGACATGTTTGGGTTGAAACGGGTTTTAGATTGGAACGATATCGGTTTAGGTTTCAGCTCAGAACAGTTTTCGTACCGACACGAGTTTTAGCACTGGACGGGTTGGGTTTCGGTTTCTTTCGAGTTTTTGCACTAGACGGGTCGATTAAGGTTTTTGATTCGTTTTCGTCGACATTTCGGTTTCGGTTAATTTGTCGGTTTTTTTTTTTGATGAACAAGGTTAACGGCGAAATATTTGGGTTTTTTTACTTTTTTCGTTATTCGTTTATATTTTGAGTTATGATTTTTTATTTGTTTTTTTTGAATTTTTTTTTGAGATATTTTGATCTTAATAGAAATCATCAAAAAATATTCAAAAAAATTAATAAACAAATCATAACTCAAAAAATAAAACAAAAACTAAAAATGTAAAAAAACTAAAAAATTTCGTCCGTTGTCCTCGTTCAAAAAAAATCAACAAATTAACCGAAACTGAAAAATCGACAACAACGAAACAAAAACATGCTAAAACAAGCTGTTAAGTGAAGAAAGGAACTGAAAAATCGCTAAAGCAAGTTGTTAAGTGCTGAAACGAGCTACTAGATGCTAAAACGAACTGAAAAATCGCTTAAACGAGCTGTTACGTGCTGAAACGAACTGAAAAATCGCATAAACGAGCTGTTACGCGATGAAACGAACTGAAAAATCGCTTAAGCGAGCTATTAAGCGATGAAACGAACTGAAAAATCGCTTAAACGAGCTGTTACGCGATGAAACGAACTGAAAAATCGCTTAAACGAGCTGTTCCGCGATGAAACGAACTGAAAAATCGCTAAACGAGCTGTTCCGCGATGAAACGAACTGAAAAATCGCATTAACGAGCTGTTACGCGCTGAAAAGAACTGAAAACTCGCTTAAACGAGCTGTTACGCGATGAAACGAACTGAAAAATTGTGTAAACGAAAATCGCTTAAACGAGCCGTTACGCGATGAAACGAACTGAATAATCGTTTTAAACGAGCCGTTAGGCGCTGAAACGAACTGAAAAATCGCTTAAACGAGCCGTTACGCGATGAAACGAACTGAAAAATCGCTTAAACGAGCCGTTACGCGATGAAACGAACTGAAAAATCGCTTAAACGAGCTGTTACGCGCTGAAACGAACTGACAAATTGCTTAAACGAGCTGAAACGAAATGAAAAATCGCTTAAACAAGCTGTTACACGCTGAAACGAACTGAAAAATCGCTTAAACGAGCAGTTACGCGCTGAAAAATCGCTTAAACAAGCTGTTACGCGCTGAAACAAAATGAAAAATCACTTAAACGAGTTTTGACCCAAACCCGTTTTGAGCCGTTCCAACCCGAACCTGTTGACCCTAACCCGTTCAGACCCGAACTAAAACAACCCTTTTTTAAGTGACCGTTTCGACCCTAACCCATTTCAATCCTAACCCGTTCCGACTCATGACCCGTTTCGACCCAACCCAACCCATTTGCCACCTCTAACTTCAACAGATAACCCGCAACACTAAAATATAATCTTTGTTATTAAAATAAATTAATTTTGTAATAATAACTGTAAAAGCGACTGCATGTTTTAACTGAATCGTTGTGTAACGATAATAATCATTATGATGATGCCTGTGAAAGTTGCCATGCTTATCTTAAAGCAGGTTTTGAACCTCCACTGCTTCTTTATCGTCTCTCTCTCTCGTACTCAACTAGAGGTGGCAAATGGGTTGGGTTGGGTTGGGTCGAAACGGGTCATGGGTCGGAACGGGTTAGGGTCGAAACGGGTCACTTAAAAAAGGGTTGTTTTAGTTCGGGTCGGAATGGGTTAGGGTCAACAGGTTCGGGTTAGAACGGGTCAAGGTTGGAACGGGTCAAAACAGGTTTGAGTCAAAACTCGTTTAAGTGATTTTTCATTTTGTTTTAGCGCGTAACAGCTCGTTTAAGCGATTTTTCAGTTCGTTTCAGCGCGTAACAGCTCGTTTAAGCGATTTGTCAGTTCGTTTCATCGCGTAACGGCTCGTTTAAGCGATTTGTCAGTTCGATTCATCGCGTAACGGCTCGTTTAAGCGATTTTTCAGTTCGTTTCATCGCGTAACGGCTCGTTTAAGCGATTTTTCAGTTCGTTTCATCGCGTAACGGCTCGTTTAAGCGATTTTTCAGTTCGTTTCATCGCGTAACGGCTCGTTTAAGCGATTATTCAGTTCGTTTCATCGCGTAACGGATCGTTTAAGAGATTATTCAGTTCGTTTCAGCGCGTAACCGCTCGTTTAAGCGATTTTTCAGTTCGTTTCAGCGCGTAACCGCTCGTTTAAGCAATTTTTCAGTTCGTTTCATCGCGTAACGGCTCGTTTAAGCGATTATTCAGTCGTTTCAGCGCGTAACCGCTCGTTTAAGCGATTTTCAGTTCATTTCAGCTCGTAACAGCTCGTTAATGCGATTTTTCAGTTCGTTTCAGCTCGTAACAGCTCGTTTAGCGATTTTTCAGTTCGTTTCATCGCGTAACAGCTCGTTTAGCGATTTTCAGTTCTTTTCAGCACGTAACAGCTCGTTAATGCGATTTTTCAGTTCTTTTCTTTGCGTAACAGCTCGTTAATGCGATTTTTCAGTTCTTTTCAGCGCGTAACAGCTCGTTTAGCGATTTTTCAGTTCGTTTCATCACGTAACGGCTCGTTTAAGCGATTTTTCAGTTCGTTTCATCGCGTAACGGCCCGTTTAAGCGATTTTTCAATTCGTTTCAGCGCGTAACCGCCCGTTTAAGCGATTTTTCAGTTCGTTTCAGCGCGTAACAGCTCGTTTAAGCGATTTTTCAGTTTTTTTCAGCGCGTAACAGCTCGTTAATGCGATTTTTCAGTTTGTTTCAGCGCGTAACCGCCCGTTTAAACGATTTTTCAGTTCGTTTCAGCGCGTAACAGCTCGTTAATGCGATTTTTCAATTCTTTTCAGCGCGTAACAGCTCGTTTAGCGATTTTTCAGTTCGTTTCATCGCGTAACGGCTCGTTTAAGCGATTTTTCAGTTCGTTTCATCGCGTAACGGCTCGTTTAAGCGATTTTTCAGTTTGTTTCAGCGCGTAACCGCTCGTTTAAGCGATTTTTCAGTTCGTTTCATCGCGTAACAGTTCGTTTAAGCGATTTTTCAGTTTTTTTCAGCGCGTAACAGCTCGTTAATGCGATTTTTCAGTTCGTTTCATAGCGTAACAGCTCGTTTAAGCGATTTCTCAGTTATTTTCAGCGCGTAACAGCTCGTTAATGCGATTTTTCAGTTCGTTTCATCGCGTAACAGCTCGTTTAAGCGATTTCTCAGTTCTTTCAGCGCGTAACGGCTCGTTAATGCGATTTTTCAGTTCGTTTCATCGCGTAACAGCTCGTTTAAGCGTTTTTTCAGTTCGTTTCATCGCGTAACAGCTCGTTTATGCGATTTTTCAGTTCGTTTCAGCACGTAACAGCTCATTTAAGCGATTTTTCAGTTCGTTTTAGCATCTAAGAGCTCGTTTAAGTGATTTTTCAGTTCGTTTCAGCACGTAACAGCTCATTTAAGCGATTTTTCAGTTCGTTTTAGCATCTAATAGCTCGGTTAAGTGATTTTTCAGCTCGTTTCAGCACTTAAGCTTTAGCGATTTTTCAGTTCCTTTCATCACTTAACAGCTTGCTTTAGCCATTTTTCAGTTCCTTTCATCACTTAACAGCTTGTTTCAGCATGTTTTTGTTTCGTTGTTGTCGACTTTTCAGTTTCGGTTAATTTGTCGATTTTTTTTTAACGAGGACACCGGACGAAACTTTTTAATTTTTTAAATTTTTAGTTTTTGTTTTATTTTTTGAGTTATGATTTGTTTATTAATTTTTTCGAATATTTTTTGATGATTTCTATTAAGATCAAAATCCCTCAAAAAAAAAAAAAATCATAACTCAAAATATAAACGAATAACGAAAAAAGTAAAAACACCAAAATATTTTCGCCGTTAACCTCATTCATCAAAAAAAAAAAACCGACAAATTAACCGAAACCGAAATGTCGACGAAAACGAATCAAAAACCTTAATCAACCCGTCTAGTGCGAAAACTCGAAAGAAACCGAAACCCAACCCGTCCAGTGCTAAAACTCGTGTCGGCACGAAAGCTGATCCGAGTCGAAACCTAAACCGATATCGTTCCAATCTAAAACCCGTATCAACCCAAATATGTCACTTTTCCTTAAGACACTAACCCACATTGACCCATGTAGTTAAATTTGTCAACCCATTTTGACCCAAAAATAAGAATTTGGAATTTCAAGTGACACATTTTGTCCCATTTAATTAAAACCTATGACCCAAATCAACCCATTTGAATTTTAAAACAACCCAAATCAACCCATTTGAATGGTTTGGGTCAAGGTTGCCACCTCTAGTCCCAACCATTAATCTGAATTAAGTTTTTAATAGAAAATTGATGTCATGCGTTATTGAGCATGTGACAATCATTGTGGCTTTTCAAATTTAGAACCAACGCACCTTTTGCTCGAAAGTGATTATGTTACTCGAAGGTCAGTGTACAATCGAAGGGTTCTAATTCGAAAAGCCACACCCTCACATGATTGGCACATGATATCACTTTAATAAGACAGAAAAATAATACCTTTTGAGGCATCATTCCAAGAAGTTCCATCATTAACGCCAAGTGATCCTACAAAGTACAAACAAAAATTAATAAAACACTTCACAAAAATTTATGATGTTTTAGAAACTTAATGTTAATACCTCATCTCTACCATATTTATCACCACTGTGTGGATCAAAAAGAACATCACCAGTAGCAAGCTCAAAACATATGCATGCAAATGACCACAAATCAGCAGAAGTTGAATACTTTGATCCTAATAACACCTCGGGGCATCTATACTGTCGAGTCTGTATATCACTAGTAAACTGCTTATATGTCCAACATGCGTTACCAAAATCAACCAGTTTGCATATAACATCAACTTCGTCTACAAGCTTCCGTCTTGTTGACCGGCTTCGTCTCCTATTAAGTTGACTTCCGTTACTGGGTTCACCTTTTATAATCGACGATGTGGCATCCTCCTCATTTTCCTCTGATTCTTCTTTTCCAGTTGAATTTAAAGCGGACTTTTTAGCTTTTTTTCTAATTTTCTTTTTCTGGTTTTTGGTAAGATAACCATTTGAGTTATTAACATCTTTAGAATCTCCAGATTCGGTTAAAACTTTTTCTTTAACGGAGGGAAGAACGAGAGGCGCATTTGTTTTTTTTGGATCTTTTTCAGGGTCAATTGTAGATAAAAGTAAAATATTTTCTGGTTTAAGATCAGTGTGAATGACAGAAAGTTGTTGATGCAAGTAATCCAAACCGCCTAAAATATGGTAGCAAATTTCCATAACTTTGTGTAGAGGAATTCCGCGATAATCCGAATATGTTTTTAATGTCAAAAGATTATCACCCAAATACTCAAAAACCAGACACACATGCTGCCCGTTCGGTCCTGAGTGTTTGAAATGATCTAAAAGCTTCACAACAGCCTTTTTGTCATCGGGATCTCCTTCAGCTATCTGCTTCAATACTGTGATTTCATCCACTGCTGCTTCTGTGTAATGCTGTGCATTTTTTTGCACTTTCAATGCTACATATCTCTACAAAACAGACCACAATTTGAACTAATAAGGCTAATCATATACTAAATTGTAAGACAAACTAAAAAGGCTTGAAAGTTATCATTGCTAGGGCTGCAAACAAACTAAACGTTCTGAAGTTCGTTAATTTTTCTTCGTTTAATAAATGTAGAATTATGAACAATGAATTTCGTTCGATTAACTAACTAGACAAACACAAACAGAGGCTCTGCTCATTAAAGGTTTTTTTTATTTTTTTTATTTTTTTAATAATATTCTAATCTGATCATATATATTTAAGCAAAAATAATTAACTATAAAACAAAAATACATATGAGTATTATGTGATTAATATACATGTAAATTAACATATGAATGTTTAAAAAACATCAACACAAACTTAGTGGCCAAACCGAACCACTGACACTTCGGTTAGCCAAATCAAAATAAACATTGTTTTATGTCCATTTGTGTTTGTTAACCATTCACAAGCAAGTTCATTTCCTTATTGCATGTGTTGGTAGTTGGTACAATATTAAACTTTAAAGCAACTACCAAGAGAGACAATAAATTTTGTTCGGTTAGGTGTTTGTGAATTGTTCACTTGTCCAAACATGAACAAGGCTTTGTTCGGTTCCGTTTAAGATTCATTTCTAAGAGTTTGATTTGAAGCAGTTCAAGTGCAGTGACACTTTACATGACTAAATTTAGGAGAAATATGTTAAACTAGACAATCCGCAATATCATAAGATACATAAATAAACTAGTAACAAACTAAGCGTGTGCAAATAGGTTCCGTACGTACAGATTGATGAGTGTCCCAGGCGAGCTAGACAGTTGAAAAATGGCCCCAGCCGAGTTCTCTGAACAACATATCTGGAACGCTACGTATCACCAACACGAACGACATGATAACCTCCATGTCGGTCATCCTCCATCCAAGGCAATACATCATCATGCATTCCAGTGGCAGCATCAACATCATCCATTTCAGGAACAGAAACATCATTATTTTCATTGTCAACCTTTGTTTCCGATCTTGTATCCATTTCAAAGATAACATCATCATGCATTCCAGTGGCAGCATCAACATCCGTTTTAGGGGCATCAACATCATCCCTATTCATTTCAAAGATAACATCATCATGCATTCCAGTGGCAGCACCAACATCATCCCTATTCATTTCACAGACTTCATCTTCATCCATTTCAGCTTTATCATCATTATCTACTCCAAATGCTTCTATTGTTTATTTATATAACTCAATATCTTTAAGCCATTTTTCCTTAACAATATTAATTTGTCCAATAACATATAGATCACCGGGAAAATTAGCCAAACCACTTTTCATTGCTGAAAAACTTTCTTCATTGGATTTTTGTAAATTAGGGTTTAGATGAAAAAAAATCTGCATTACAAAGCGTATTCATCATCTTCAACATATGTTAACTATGACCCATATGCAAATCTTAAATCATGGTGCTTCAAATGACCAATAAGCTGCATTATCTAACTAATAATCTTACCTGCTTCCTTTCCTCGTGGTCTTTTATTGTTTGGTAATCAAATTCTACTCTATCATCAAAACTTGTTTCATTGTTGTATTCAGGATCCTCATCTCCATCACCAAAAGTATTTAATATTAACAAAATTTATATAAATAACTATTTTTGATAAAGTAACTATGTGCATATATATACCAGCATAAGGAACTTTATCAGGATAATCTATTCTTAATGGCTTTGGGTATTGCATTTCTTCATCCTCAATTGATTTAAGTTCTTTAGTAGTCCAATGCAAAATTGCAGGATTCCCCTTTTGTTTTTCAGATATCTGTTGTGCATACCATACCTGTATTAACAAATCAATGATTTTATTTTTATCAGTATAAATTGCTAAAATAGAAGTAAAAATGTTGATAACACAACAATGCATACCACTAAGAATGTTAATGGTCCTGTATAGCAACTATCCTTAGACCATTTATCCTTTGATCTCTTCAGACAATCAATGACATAGCCACACCAATCCATCTCCTTTATATCATTTTCGTCATTGATCGATCCTAGGACCCTTTGATTGATGGTACCACATGTTATACCTTCAACCATTACCGTGACAATCGACAACAGTATATCAATTTTGAATGTTGACCCCCCTTCCGGTTCACCGTTGATCTTTTTCTTTACATCTGTCAGTTTTATAATCTGACTTCCCTCCTTAGGCATAGGGAATCTAAGTTTCCATGTCTTCACTAAATCATTTTTCACCGAACCGGCTTTTCTCAATGGCTTCACTTCTCTATTTCCCATTGGAAGTCCTAAAATCTCGTGAACATCTTTCTTTGCTATTTTCATCAATTTTTCACCAACCATCATCTCGCACTTCTCGGCATCTAACCTATCCACCAACAGAAGTGCCAATCTCATTGGTAAAGACTTTATACTAAAGTCGACCATACATCCGAAACCTATTTCCCTCAAATCAGCTTTTTGTGTGTCTGTTAAACTTTTTAAAATCTGCACTAGCTGATATGGACTTTGTCTTGAAATTAAGTTGGCACGAATGTTTTTCTTCTTGTTAACCTTTTCTTTTTTTCCGCTTTTAGCCCCATTCTTGGTCTTCCTTTTATTAGAATCACCTTTTTCGAACTTAAGTTTGAAACCGACTCTTACATGTTTCTTGAGTTTGAAACCGACTCTTGCATTTTTCCTTTTATTATAACTACCTTCTTTTGTTTGTTTCTTTCTCTTATCAACTATGTCAGACGGAGTGCCGTCTGCACAAACCTCATCTAAGTCACGTTTTCTTTTTTTAGAGTCTGCATACAACATAACATTAATCAAACCAAACAGTAGTATACAAATTCTAATAATATGTTATATGCATAAAACAACTTTGCATATAAACTATTATTTTTGCATATTGCTTAGTTTTAAAAACACAAAATGCAAAAAAATATTTTTTTTCGATACATATACTATTAACATTTCATTCTACTTCTTGCACTGTATACTTCTTTTGCATATAAACTATTACTTTTGCATATTGCTTTCTTTTTTTTTCAAAAGGTGAAAAACAACCATAAATTTACTAGGGATATTAATGAAACCCGGACCCGACGGGAATACCTGAAACCCAACGTAATTGGGACGGGTAATACCCGTCCCATTAAGATATGAGGGGGGTTTGAGATTACTTTTGAAATTTCTCGCGGGTTTGGGACGGGTATGATATTTCTTATATACCCGATTACCCGATAACATAAACTCATTTACCTGATTAGATAACCTAGTAACCCGACCATTTTATGTTCTTATATATTTATTTTATATGTATCTTTATATAAATTAGCATATTAAAAAAAATTATATTTCTGAACATAATATCAAGAATCTAAAAGACACTTCATTTCCATATTGCAATTCTTGAATCCCTCCCAGCTCATGCACAGTATACACTTTGGCATTCCAATTTTCAATTTCCATTACCGAGGTCACCGAACTTACTAATCTCTGCTTCCTTCTTCTAATGAATAATCTTCTCGCTAAACCTGATAGAAACCTGATGGGTTTGCGTCGGGTACACCCAAATTTTATAGACGACAGGGTTGCCTGAAACCCGCGGATATGCCCGAAACCTGATGGGTAATTACCCGACGGGTCTAGGATGAGTTTTTATTATGGGTGACAATCTTGACCAAAACCATTTCAAATGGGTCAATTTGGGTTGCTTTAAGAATTAAATGAGTTGTTTTGGGTAAGAGATTTTAATTATATGGGTCAAAATGGGTAATTTGAAATTTCATCTTGTCATGTTCGTGTCAAAATGGGTCGACAAATTCAAAGAAATAAGTCGATGTGGGTTAGTGTCCTAAGAAAATGTGGTAGGTTTCAGATCAGACCGGGTTTCGCACGAGACAGGTAACGGCACAAAACGGGTTTCAGATTGGAATGGGTTCGGTTCAGGTTTCAAGCTAACACGGGTTTTCACACGGTCTGGATTGGGTTTTGGTCGATTTCGGACTCGTTTTTTGTTTCGTTTTTGTCCGTTTTTCAGTTTCGTTTTTATTCGGTTTCAATTATTTTAACTTTGTTTTGATAAAATCAATTTCGATTGACTTGGTACGGTTTTGGCTTTTTGTTTCATTTTCGCCGATTTCAGTTCGATTTCTCAGTGAGTTTTTTTTATTATTTATTTTTTATGAAACAAGGACAACGAAAAAAACATTTTAGTTTTTTTTTTACTTTTTTTGTTTATGATTTATATTTATTTGAGTTACCATTTTTTTATTATTATTATTGAATAATTTTTAGGGGTTTTTTATGTTAATAGAAAACACATGTTAAAAAAATATAACTCAAAATATAAACAAAAAATCTAATAAAAAAACTAAAATATTTTCGTCGTTATCCTCATTCTCAAAAAAAAAGAAAAAAAACATGTTTTTACCTGTTCCAACCCAAACCAAAACAACATTTTTCTTAATTGACCCGTTCAGACTCTAACCATTCTAACCCAAACCCATTTCGACACATGACCCGTTCGACCCAACCCAACTCATTTGTTTTTATAATCAGGTATGGGTTTGAGATTACGTAGACCCGGCCCATTGTTATCGCTACAATTTACACAGACAATACTAACAAAACCAACAACCTGATTCTCACAAAACCAATATGCTCATCACACCACTACAGAACAGCAGTTATAAAAATAATACTTACGGGGGATAGCTATAGAATTCTGGCTTCGTTTCTTCATTTTTATATTAAAGTTTTGGGCAAAACTTAACTAAAGAACAATGGCAGGAGAATTATTAATGGCGGTGTTGTGGTTTTATCGATCAATTCGATGGGTTTGAGATCAAATAAATGTACTGGGATCAATTAATTTTGATAAAAAAGAAAACCAAAAGTCAATTAATTATGTAATGCAGTGAATAGACTCTTGGTTGGGTACTTGACATCACTAAACATAAATTCACTCTATGCCTAGTGGTCTATAATTTTTTAAAACTTATCATCTAAAAATTTTAATTCTATAAGATTAAGAAAATATATACAAACTTGATAATCTTTTTCTCTTTATTTATAGAGTAAACGTTGAGATAATAATTTTATTTGTTTATTTTCTTATTTAAAGTAAATAATTATTTTTTAAAAGTAAAAAAAATTATTTTTAAAGTTTTAAAAATAATCATAATTTATATTTATTTAATAAAAAAATTGGTTAGGTTTGGTTGGGTTATAAATGAGAGTGAAAATTTGAGTTTGGTTAGGTTGTGTAGGTGGAAAAGAAAGAAAATAGTTTTATAATAAACAATCAAACCACCCAGCCGAGTCACATCTACCTTAGGTCACGGGTTCGAGTCAAGTTTGCCCCCCAAAAACAACCCTAGACGCCAGGCCAACTGCTTGTACTCAAAACTACTCTCCAAACAGGCGGAGTTATTATGTTCATGTCGGAGAATGCTGATCATCTCTTCGCCGCTGATAAATGCTTTTGTGTTTTTTCGTACTTTTATATTTCTTTCAAAAAACCTCCATTTCTTTCTAAATTCGTTAAGTCTACAGTTGATGCAAACACTCCACTGCTATTTTTTTGTTGTTGATCTTGTGGGTTATGCAAAATGATAATGTAGTTTGCTAATTTCCTACTTGATTTTAGAAAAAATTTTTTGTTCTATTCTGTTCAAACATGGAAATTTTTTATTTTGTGGTTACATTGAGCCCTAAGTTGAATAAGCTATGACCCTCTTTAGATTGTTCTGTAATATTCCAGTGGTTGCCGCAATGAATGACGTCATAGCTCCATTAGATGCAATTTCTTGTGTTAGTTATAAGGGTGTGTTTGGGATTCCTTATTTAAGTGAAAAAAACAACTTTTTGTTAAAATGACATATTAACTTATGAATTTTTTAAAAGAAGTTTTAAAAAAATGTTTTGATTAGCTTATGTGTTAAGAAAAACCAAAATAACTAAATACGACACTCTTTTATAAAAGGGGTGTAATAGGCTTTGAGGGTTAGAGAGGTGTAATAGGTAAATCAAACCCATTAAGTTAATAAGTTACATATTCTTAACTTTTCAAAACATTCTGCGTAAGTTAAAATTCATAAGACCTTATAGTTTGCCAAAACACCTTATTAACTTTTAAAAAGTTTGTAAGTTATAAATTAATAAAAATAAAGAATCCCAAACACCCCTAAGTTAAATACTTAAATATGATCAAAGAGTAGCCCATAAATATCTAGGTGCTCCTAGATTTGTTTCTTCAGCATATGAGACATCAAACCAAAATTCTTCAAATTTTCCATACCAAATTCCAAATTCGGTTACAAAGGGAATTTGAATCTGTGATTCTTAAACCGGTTTAATCCAAATAACAAAATTATAATAAAACATATATTTTTAATCTTTTACATATAAATACATATATATTATTTATTTTATTTTCACAATTCAGTTTTCAGTTTATTCTGAACCGGGAACCAAATCCGAATCTAGTTTATAATACACATTAAACTTATTTATATAAAAGCCCATTCAATAAACACATCAACATCAATCTAGTTGCAAATAGTAAGAATCAATAGAGATACATATATAAAATGAAAAGAGGAAACTGTCTTCCAACTCCTAAAAAAAAAGAAAGAAATAACTTTATACCCTTTATATAACACAACTATCAACTTGGTATGATTCCTCTACATGAATAATACATGGTCTCTGTGGGACTCATAACAACCACATTACAATCAGTATGCACTATTGTCCCAAATTGTACGATGAATACTTCTAACTACACCCATTCACCGCGTTTGCATCATATCAAAAGTTTGTTGCATGTTTCATCATCACCACAAAATTCATTCAACATTGTGCATAAACAAATAACCTGCAACACTGAAATATAATCTTTGTTATTAAAACAAATTAATGTTGTAATGATAACTGTAATACCCGTAATTTGAATTGATAATAATAATAATAATAATAATAATACAAGGATGGTTAAAATGTAAATGTTTAAATTAGTTAAAATTAGTTTGAGGACTAGTTTTGCCAATTTCTAAAACACAATTTGAAACCAGGCACACACCTACGTTCCTTTCCGATGACTACGTGAGCAACAACAAACAAGATTATATCGGGATTTGATTTTTGTTTATAACTCGTTTAAATGCACGCACACACACATATATATATATAAACGATAATATCCATTCAGAAAACCATCTCTCTCTATCTCTCTGCCGTATACACCACCGCCGCCGCCCTGCAACTCGCCGGAGAAACCGCGAGGAACGCAGCCACCAGTTACAACCACTACAGCCTCCACGCACCGCCGTCTTGTACCGTTGTTGCTTCTTACCGTCTGATTTCTTGCTCCGACCATCACGCATCCGTGTTCGCATTAGCTACGTTAGGTCTCGCGGCTATTGAGGTAATAGTCGGTTCTCTGTTAGACGTTCGTTTGCATGAGTAATTAGTTGAGTTAATTCCGATTTGTTTCCGGCGACTAATATGTTAAACGTGATTTGTTAAAGAACATAAATGATAATTTTGTCACTCAAGAGTTTTGTTTATTCGTTTTATACTCAGCTCCAAACAAAGTTTTGATAAAGAGTACAGATATGACTAACAAGTGTTCAGAAATGCATAATTACAAAAACAATATTATAGAATATAAAAGCCACCCAGGTAGGCCTGTAAACGAACCGAACGCTCGGTGAACTGTTCAAGTTTGGCGGGAAGTTCGTTTATTTACTAAATGAACTGTAATACTCAGAAATTTTCTTAAACAATAAAATAATATTTGTCGAGTACGGAAATAATTAAAAGTATTAGCGTCTTGTTAAACTGGTAGAACGTTAATGGTAAATAACCTAATGTTTTCATATATATATTATTTTAATATATAACTTAGTAATAGTAGTTATGAGTTCAGGGGTTAGTTAAAACAAATAATAAAGTAAAAGGTTTGTTGTGTAAATATGGAAATAAACTAAGGACCATAGTTGCTGTTTCTTAAAAACCAAATTTGAGACATGCACATCATCTAGTCATCTACGTATCCAGAACTAATGATTATATCCTAATCTCAAAGTTAAACGATTAAACCGAAACTTGTGGTCTTTATTATTATTCCTTTAAATATCATACATTGAACCATTTTCTTTGGAAAACCCTAAATCACTCACGCCACCCATCGTCCCCGTTCAAAGACCCATACCATAACCTCTACCGCCACCATCTTCTTCCGCCGCAGCCGCTTGTCACGCCACTACGGTCGTTGCGTACTGTCACTATTGCTCACCGTTTGACGTCGCGTTCCGCTTTTTGGCCGCCATCACGCATCCGTATTCTCTCACCGCTCTCGCTCGATCTTTGATACGTTCGGTTCGGCCATATATATTTATATATATTGAGGTAATAACCATGTTATGAGTTTTAATATGTCATCTTTGAATTTGGCCACTGACTTTTGATTCGTTTCCGGCGACTAACCAAACATACCACACGAAAAACCGATTATCGATATATGTATAAGAATGTTTTTGTCCAGTTTTTCTTCTGTTCGGCACATATGGAGCCCTTTGATTAATGCTTATACATAATTAATATGTAAAGTTGACAAGCAGCTTAAGAGTAAATTACGATGAATACAACATGATAATTCATGTGATTGTATTACAAAGAAGTAATGAAGTTGGTACTGCATAAGCTAAGTAACCTATATATAATTTTAGATGAAAACTCAGTTTGGTTTCATGCATACATGTTCAAATATAATAATCAATAAATCATGTAACCTTTATTCAATAAAGTATCTATTATTTATTACTGTTAAAGTCATCAAACCCATAAAAACATATTTTCTAGTTTTCTTTTAAGCCAACTTGTCTAACTAGCAACAAAAATAATTGGTATTGTTAAAAGTTATTGCAAGTTACTAGGTAATTATGAATTCTAAACAATAGTAAAATATATATATGTTTAAGTATAAAGTATTCGTCGCCGGAACATCAATCAACAAACGAATTGGATCACGGTAAATCCTAATCAAGATGACTAAAGTGTAGGTGCTAATACAGTTTAAGGACGTTGCCATTGTGTTACTTTGCCTTGCTAAATTAAGGTACGGATTCTGTTTTTGTTTCCTTTTAGTATTATTAATATTCTGTTACTTCATAGTACGGGTTCTTGTTTTGTTTCCTCTTAGTATTAATTATATTCCGCTACTTCGTTGTACGGTTTCTGGTTTCTGTCACTCATAGTATAAATTATATTCCGTTACTTCATTACGGATTCTGTTTCTTGTTACTTCGTAGTACGGTTTCTGTTTTTGTTACTTTTAGTATCAATTATATTCTGTTACTTGGTAGTACGGTTTCCGTCTTTGTTTCCTCTTAGTATTATTTATATTCCGTTACTTTGTAGTACGGGTTTTAGTTTTTGTAAGGCCCCGTTACCGGTAACCCTACTTGCGTGTTGGATTTACTCATAAACACAGTTCTAAATATCAGAGTTAATTAAAAACTTTACGCGGAATATAAAACTTTCATAAAACATTACATATCAATTCATAATCATGTCTTTAAACATTCCTCTTGTCTTTCAAAATCAAAACGTAACTTATAAAACATATCGGATCTTCAGATGCCAGGCTTTAGTCTTCTGCCATGTGTCCTCCACTCAAGCCAGCTGTCTCAACCTACTCACCTGCGTGCATACTAAAAGTCAGCTACGCTGAGTGAGTTCTAGTTAAACATACACTACCATGCAATACCTTGTTACATACATACGTACTTAACCTCATAACTTTCTTTCATACACACATAAGTACTCATACCTTCATTCTTACTTACATACTTTCTTTCTTACTTACATACTTTCTTTACATTCATAATCATACGTTTTAAAGAGCCTTTCGCCCTATAACCTCACAGATATTATAAGGGTCTGGTCCCTAACATCACAGATATTATAAGGGTCTGGTCCCTAACATCACAGATATTATAAGGGTCTGGTCCCTAACATCACAGATATTATAAGGGTCTGGTCCCTAACATCACAGATATTATGAGGGTCTGGTCCCTAACATCACAGATATTATAAGGGTCTGGTCCCTAACATCACAGATATTATGAGGGTCTGGTCCCTAACATCACAGATATTATTAGGGTCTGGTACCCTTTTCGTAACCATACAACCATACAACCGTCATTTCCTTCTTTTATTAACTTTATTACGTTCATACACATAAACATACATATCATACTTGCCATATTTATAACGTTGCAACCTGACAGTACGTGCAATATCCGAAGATCGTTCACGAACCATCAAGCAATCATTCATACATATCACATATATCGCATATGGCTTTATAACGTTACAACCTGACAGTACGTGCAATATCCGAAGATCGTTCACGAACCATCAAGCAATCATTCATACATATCACATATATCACATATGGCATACACTTATCACTTAGGATAAATGTATTAACAACACATCAAGTATGCACACAGCCCCGAAAACATAACAAGGAATGGGGCTAGAAACTCACCTGGATCCTGTTACGCTCGCCGTTGATCGTAATTCCTTTCTTTAACTGGGCTCGGCTAACTGTATAATATTTACACATATCAATTAACTACTGCTACTCGTTTGTATTTCTATCTATATATGACCCACAACGAACGGGGGTCCGGGGGCAGCGCCCCTGGCAGCAGGGTTCTAGGGGCGGCAGCCCCTAGCGGGGTCCAAGGGGCAGAGCCCCTGGCTGGGGTTAAGCTGCCAGGTCAGCTTGGAAAAATTTTATTTTCGATAACTGCCTTAACACATTTTCCATTAGGTTTTTAATTTATTTTATAGACGAACTTCGCTTCAGGCGAAGTTAAACCTTAGGCGAACTTGGAAACAGCTTGGTTCTGGCTTGATTCGATCGAATAGGAACACGTTCGATCGAATAGGAACACGTTCGATCGAATAGGAACACGTTCGATCGAATACAACACGTTCGATCGAATAGGAACACGTTCGATCAAACAGGAACACGTTCGATCGAATAGGAACACGTTCGATCGAATGAGTTGGAGACCATTCGGTTGCTTCCCTATTCGGTCGACTGGACTTGTTCGATCTACGCATTCGATCGAATGGACTGATTCGATCGACTGGTTCGATCGAATGAGTCTGATTCGACTCCTTCAAGCTGGGCGACGGAGAAACCCACGGGTTTTCCAGATTTTCCAGATTTTTGACCCAAAATCGAAGTTTTTGACATGGAAATGCTCGGGATTGAAAGGGCTATCGATTCCTAGTACTTTTAAACACAAAAGCTTGCATTTTGACACCAAAACAAGGCGGTTTTTGACCCGAAAACTCAAGTTACGTTTTTGCTCGATTTGAGGCCAAAATGGTTATGAAAACGGATGATTTTCGAGAGGGACTTACCAAAAACGATTAGGAACAAGATTGTGGACTCGGATTTGTGATTTGAGAACTTTCTCTCTCTAGCTTCTCTCTCTAGAAATGAGAGTGTTTGGGTGGGTGTAAGTGAAGGAAGATGGTGAAAATGGTGGAAGTGTCAAGAACTTTCGTTTATATACTACGGGTTTGGTTAGGCTCGGGTTGGCTTCCTACGGGTCGAGACAGGCCGAGTTCATAAAATGACTAAGCCCAAGACCCGTTCCTTACTCGACATTAAATAACTAAAACGTGAATTTACTAAACATAACTTTCTTTTATTTATCAATATAAAAAATTTTAGGATGTTACAAGTCTTCCTCCCTTAAAGAGGTTTCGTCCCCGAAACCTAACTATTACATAAACAAACTAGGGTAAAACTTGCGCATCTCATCCTCGACTTCCCAAGTAGCATCAGATCCCTTGCGGTGCTTCCATATCACTTTGACCAAGGGTATAATCTTGTGACGAAGCTGCTTCTCCTTGCGATCAACGATCTTTATCGGTTGCTCGATGTAGTTCAATTGTTCATCAACCTCAATGTCCATTAATGGCACGTGAGACGTGTCATCAGCTAGACACTTCCTCAGATGAGAAACATGGAAGGTTGAATGAATTCCTTCTAACTCATCGGGTAAATCCAGTTTGTAAGCTACTTCACCCACACGTTTTACAATCTTGAACGGTCCAATGTACCTCGGACTCAACTTTCCTCTTTTCCTAAAACGGATAATCCCCTTCCAAGGCGAGACCTTAAGCATCACATAGTCGCCAACGTTAAACTCAATTGGTCGTCGCCGCTTATCCGCATAAGACTTTTGTCTGTCTTGAGCGGCTTTCATTCTTGCTTTGATCTGATCGAACTTTGAAGACGTTTCTTGAACCACTTCTATACTTCCCATTTCCTTCTGACCAATCTCACCCCAACACACCGGGGTTCTACATCGTCTACCGTATAGCATCTCAAACGGTGGCATACCAATACTCGAATGGTAACTGTTGTTATAGGAGAACTCTGCCAGATGCAGATGATCATCCCAACTTCCACCAAAATCTAAAACGCAAGCACGTAGCATATCCTCAAGGGTTTGGATCGTCCTTTCAGACTGTCCATCGGTTTGAGGATGATACGCCGTACTGATGTTCAACCTCGTCCCCATAGCTTCATGAAATTTCTTCCAGAACCTCGAAGTAAACCGTGTATCCCTATCAGACACGATCGATAACGGTACTCCATGCTTGGTTACAATTTCTTTAATGAACAAGCTTGCTAACGTTTCTGACGAGATGGCCTCTCGTATGGGCAGAAAATGAGCACTCTTGGTCAAACGGTCCACAATCACCCAGATGGTATCATGATGCTTAGCTGTACGAGGTAGCTTAGTTATGAAATCCATGGTGATGTGTTCCCATTTCCACTCAGGTATCTCTAGCGGTTGCATCTTCCCATAAGGCTTTTGGTGCTCGGCCTTGACTTGTAAGCAAGTTAAGCACTTACTAACATAATCCACTACATCACTCTTCATTCCTGGCCACCAGTAATCTCTTTTCAAGTCTTGGTACATCTTTGTAGCTCCAGGATGGATTGAGTACCTTGACTTATGAGCTTCATCTAAGATTCGACTTCTAAGATCACCATGGCGTGGAATCCACATACGGTCAAATCTAGTTTTAACTCCATGAGTGTTTTCCATCAACTCATCTTGCTGGCCATAAATCCTTTCTTTCTTTACTAACCCTTCGTCTACTAACACTTCTGACTGCACTTTGATGATTTCTTCAAAAAGACTTGAGTTCATGATCAACTTGTATGACTTCACTGTTGCAAGGACTTCCTCATTCTTCCGACTTAACGCATCAGCGACCACGTTAGCTTTACCGGGGTAATACTTAATCTCACAGTCGTAATCCTTTATCAATTCTAACCATCTTCTCTGCCTCATGTTCAGTTCTTTCTGCTCGAAGAAGTACTTTAAACTCTTATGATCTGTATAGATAGTACACTTAGTGCCGTACAGATAATGCCTCCATATCTTAAGAGCATGCACTACAACTGCTAACTCCAAATCATGCGTCGGGTAAGTACTCTCATGGACCTTCAACTGTCTAGACGCGTAGGCTATCACCTTCCCTCGTTGCATCAACACGCAACCTAACCCTTGATGCGAGGCATCAGCACAAACAACAAAATCCTCATCACCATCGGGTAAAGTAAGGATTGGAGCTTGCGTGAGTCTCTTCTTCAATTCTTCAAAGGCTTCCTCCTGAAACTTTCCCCAATTGAATACTATCGTCTTACGGGTCATACCGGTCAGCGGTGCGGCTATCTTGGAGAAACCTTCGATGAATCTCCTATAGTAGCCAGCTAACCCTAGGAAGCTTCGTATATCAGTCGGATTCTGCGGAGTCTTCCAATTCGTTATCGCTTCAATCTTAGCTGGGTCCACGGTAATCCCCTCCGGATTAACCACATGACCTAAAAATTGCACTTTCCTTAACCAGAACGCGCACTTCGAAAACTTGGCGTACAACCTTTCTTTCTTCAGAACTTCCAATACCTCTCTCAGATGCTCGGCATGGTCAGACTCACTCTTTGAATAAATCAATATATCATCGATGAAGACGATAACCGACTTATCCAACATCGGTCGACACACCCTATTCATCATGTCCATAAATGCTGCAGGAGCATTTGTTAGACCGAATGACATTACAAGGAACTCGTAGTGTCCATACCGCGTTCGGAACGCTGTTTTAGGGATGTCTACCTCTTTCACCTTCAGCTGATGGTAGCCTGATCTGAGATCTATTCGTGAGAACCAACTCGAACCTTGCAGTTGGTCAAACAGATCGTCAATCCTAGGCAAGGGGTATCTATTCTTTACCGTAAGCTTATTCAACTCACGATAGTCTATGCACATTCTCATACTTCCATCCTTTTTCTTCACAAACAAAACCGGTGCGCCCCACGGAGAAACACTCGGTCTGATAAAACCCTTGTCGAGGAGTTCTTGCAGTTGGGACATCAATTCCTTCATCTCGGACGGTGCTAGACGGTAAGGCGCCTTCGCGACGGGCTGGGCTCCTGGTACTAGATCTATCTGAAATTCTATCTCTCGCTCAGGTGGCAACCCCGGAAGATCCTCAGGGAATACTTCTGGGTAGTCGCGCACAATAGGAACATTCTTCATTTCTTTCGTCTCGGCCGTAGCGTTGACAACATACGCCAGGTAGGCACCGCACCCTCGCCTTAACAAACCCTCGGCTTTTATCATCGAAATGACATTAAGCCCATAACTCTCCTTATCACCATAAACCGTCACCGCATTACCATCCAATGACTTTAACCTTATCATCTTACTTTTACATACTATCTGAGCCTCAAACTCCGACAACCAATCCATACCCAAGACTACATCGAACCCTCCTAAGGCCATAACATACAAAGTAACAGGGAACTCATGTCCCTCTAACTCTATCTTACAATTCTTCACCATTTTTGTTATTTTCACCGAAGTGTCACTTGCGGTTTCTACTACGAAAGTTTCAGACACTCGGCAGCCTTTCATTTTAGCTAGTTTACTAAACGTCGTAGCTACAAAACTTCTATTCGCACCAGAATCAAATAATACAGAAGCGGAAACATCGTTCACTAGAAACGTACCTGTGACGACATCCGGAATCTGCCTGGCTTGTTCCTGGGTCAGCATGTAGGCTCTAGTTCTGGGCCTAGCTTGATCGGCATCCTTCTTTCCACTACCTCCAGCTACACCTTCAGTGCACTCCCTTGACATATGGCCTGTCTTGCCACATTTGTAACATGTTGGCTTCGCACTGCACTCATTGGCATAATGCCCTACCTTCCCGCACTTATAACAGGCATTCGACCCCATTCTGCATTCTCCACCATGAGCCTTTCCACATTTGAGACAAACATTAGAACTTTTACCCCACTTGCACTCACCACCATGCCTCTTTCCGCAGGTCTTACACGATCTCTTCTCCCACACTTTCTGTTTCTTATCCTTGGAGTTCCATAACTGAGTACCGGGTCGTTTAGCAGGAGTGACCCCTTTCTTCTCTTTCTCTTCGTCCCTTTCCACCCTATCATCCGCGGCCACGTCAGCATAGACCATTTCCGCGAGTCCAACAGCCGAATCAAAAGTAGCAGGTTGAACCGCCCTGACTAACATGCGGACCTTTTGTGGCAACCCCCTCACATAACACTTGATTCTCTTGACCTCAGTGTCAACCATGTCAGGCACCAACCTAGATAGTCGGTTGAACTCCGTGGTATACTCACGATGCGTCATCATACCGGCTTTTAAATTCTGGAACTTCATCTCCGTTCTTTCAACCTCGGCATCTGCACAGAACTTCTTCATTACCAACTCTTTCAAATCTTCCCACTTCATCTCTTTGATCTCTTCACGGGTCTTCCTCTGCTCCACACTCTCCCACCAATACATAGCCTCATCTACGAATGACTGAGTAGCATAACCCACAGCTTGGTCGGGACGGCATTCGCTAATGCGGATAACCTTGTCCATAGCGGTTATCCACTGGAGAGTAGCGATTGCGTCTCCTAAACCAGTCAGCTTAGGCGGGTCACAACCTTTGAAGGACTTATAGCTGCACCCACCTTGTCCTCCTCTCCTATCATCGACTTTCACAGACTTATCCCCACTCGAGGCCCCTCTTTCACCTTCCCCATCCTTTCTACCATCACCACCCGCCCCTTCAGCAGTTCGTTCACGGCTTCCAGCAGATCCTTCGGGATTCAGGTTCTTCACAGCAGCAACTACAGCCTGAACGATGGCTGCTTGAACTGCGGGGCTAAGTTGAACTTCTTCGTTGTTGTTCTGGTCTCCTCCAGCTGCGCTTCCTTCATCTTCGGTGTGGGAAGCTTCTTCTACCGAAGGTTGCCGGACAAGACGAGGCCTGCCACGACGTCCAGTGCGACCCCCAGTTTCAACAAATTCTCCAGCTCCAGCCATTAGTATTCTAAAGGGAAAACACAAACATCGTCACTCAAGGAACTATTTAGTACAAGGATAGCAAGGCTAACAGGTAATAACAGTGGCCAGCTGTGACTAGCTGATCACGTTGCTTTCCGTGTCCTATACACTTCCCTTTATGAGTCTATTTGTGCTGGTTCTACTTAAGCAGTTAGTCAATTCAAACAATCAATTATTCCTATCCCTGACGTTCACATATCTTTCCTTTCTCATTAATATATATCATTTAATCATACACCTTACCTTCACTGATCTTGCTTGAGCGACACATGGCATTCTTGAACTGGCATCTTCTTTCCTTTCTTACTTAAATCCCATTCTCTGTTCGAGTCTAAGCATGTAGGATGCTTAAATCTCTCGAACTTTGCTCTGATACCAACTTGTAAGGCCCCGTTACCGGTAACCCTACTTGCGTGTTGGATTTACTCATAAACACAGTTCTAAATATCAGAGTTAATTAAAAACTTTACGCGGAATATAAAACTTTCATAAAACATTACATATCAATTCATAATCATGTCTTTAAACATTCCTCTTGTCTTTCAAAATCAAAACGTAACTTATAAAACATATCGGATCTTCAGATGCCAGGCTTTAGTCTTCTGCCATGTGTCCTCCACTCAAGCCAGCTGTCTCAACCTACTCACCTGCGTGCATACTAAAAGTCAGCTACGCTGAGTGAGTTCTAGTTAAACATACACTACCATGCAATACCTTGTTACATACATACGTACTTAACCTCATAACTTTCTTTCATACACACATAAGTACTCATACCTTCATTCTTACTTACATACTTTCTTTCTTACTTACATACTTTCTTTACATTCATAATCATACGTTTTAAAGAGCCTTTCGCCCTATAACCTCACAGATATTATAAGGGTCTGGTCCCTAACATCACAGATATTATAAGGGTCTGGTCCCTAACATCACAGATATTATAAGGGTCTGGTCCCTAACATCACAGATATTATAAGGGTCTGGTCCCTAACATCACAGATATTATGAGGGTCTGGTCCCTAACATCACAGATATTATAAGGGTCTGGTCCCTAACATCACAGATATTATGAGGGTCTGGTCCCTAACATCACAGATATTATTAGGGTCTGGTACCCTTTTCGTAACCATACAACCATACAACCGTCATTTCCTTCTTTTATTAACTTTATTACGTTCATACACATAAACATACATATCATACTTGCCATATTTATAACGTTGCAACCTGACAGTACGTGCAATATCCGAAGATCGTTCACGAACCATCAAGCAATCATTCATACATATCACATATATCGCATATGGCTTTATAACGTTACAACCTGACAGTACGTGCAATATCCGAAGATCGTTCACGAACCATCAAGCAATCATTCATACATATCACATATATCACATATGGCATACACTTATCACTTAGGATAAATGTATTAACAACACATCAAGTATGCACACAGCCCCGAAAACATAACAAGGAATGGGGCTAGAAACTCACCTGGATCCTGTTACGCTCGCCGTTGATCGTAATTCCTTTCTTTAACTGGGCTCGGCTAACTGTATAATATTTACACATATCAATTAACTACTGCTACTCGTTTGTATTTCTATCTATATATGACCCACAACGAACGGGGGTCCGGGGGCAGCGCCCCTGGCAGCGGGGTTCTAGGGGCGGCAGCCCCTAGCGGGGTCCAAGGGGCAGAGCCCCTGGCTGGGGTTAAGCTGCCAGGTCAGCTTGGAAAAATTTTATTTTCGATAACTGCCTTAACACATTTTCCATTAGGTTTTTAATTTATTTTATAGACGAACTTCGCTTCAGGCGAAGTTAAACCTTAGGCGAACTTGGAAACAGCTTGGTTCTGGCTTGATTCGATCGAATAGGAACACGTTCGATCGAATAGGAACACGTTCGATCGAATAGGAACACGTTCGATCGAATACAACACGTTCGATCGAATAGGAACACGTTCGATCAAACAGGAACACGTTCGATCGAATAGGAACACGTTCGATCGAATGAGTTGGAGACCATTCGGTTGCTTCCCTATTCGGTCGACTGGACTTGTTCGATCTACGCATTCGATCGAATGGACTGATTCGATCGACTGGTTCGATCGAATGAGTCTGATTCGACTCCTTCAAGCTGGGCGACGGAGAAACCCACGGGTTTTCCAGATTTTCCAGATTTTTGACCCAAAATCGAAGTTTTTGACATGGAAATGCTCGGGATTGAAAGGGCTATCGATTCCTAGTACTTTTAAACACAAAAGCTTGCATTTTGACACCAAAACAAGGCGGTTTTTGACCCGAAAACTCAAGTTACGTTTTTGCTCGATTTGAGGCCAAAATGGTTATGAAAACGGATGATTTTCGAGAGGGACTTACCAAAAACGATTAGGAACAAGATTGTGGACTCGGATTTGTGATTTGAGAACTTTCTCTCTCTAGCTTCTCTCTCTAGAAATGAGAGTGTTTGGGTGGGTGTAAGTGAAGGAAGATGGTGAAAATGGTGGAAGTGTCAAGAACTTTCGTTTATATACTACGGGTTTGGTTAGGCTCGGGTTGGCTTCCTACGGGTCGAGACAGGCCGAGTTCATAAAATGACTAAGCCCAAGACCCGTTCCTTACTCGACATTAAATAACTAAAACGTGAATTTACTAAACATAACTTTCTTTTATTTATCAATATAAAAAATTTTAGGATGTTACAGTTTTCTTCACTCATAGTACTGGTTCTATATTATATTCTATGTCCGTCACTTCGTAGTGCGGATTTTTGTTATTTTTCAGTTTCAGATTGAGTTCAGTTTATCCGTATGATATGTTTAATATTAAGTTTTTAACATGCAATAGGTTATATATATTTTGTATTCATTGTTGCATGTTCCTGTTCGAATTTAGTTATATGAATTTAGCTTCAGTACTCTGTTACCCGAGCATTTCTGACTTGTCGTTGGGGCGTCAACGACATGGCACTTATCGTGACAGTGCGTAATCAAAGTTCACGGCGTCTCTAGCTTGTGCTTGTATAAGCACTCTGGCCCCTAGAGGCGTATAGATCGATCTTAGCTCCGACTCCTGACTCCTGACTCCTGACATGGCACTTATCGTGACAGTGCGTAATCAAAGTTCACGGCGTCTCTGAAAGTACTCATGTAGTACCTTGGCCACTTAGAGGCGTATAGATCGATCTTAGCTCCGACTTCTGACTCCTGACTCCTGACTCCTGACTTCTGTTTGAGATGGAACAATGTGTGCACGCCACCCACACCGTCTCCTTGGTGCATGGACTAGCTAGCTGTGTACCCCTCTGTTTAGGCTCTGGGTGCTTCCGTATTACACGACCTATTTATTTTAACATCATCGTCGTGTACTTTAGTAATTATATTTTGTTTCGCTATATTTCTGGTCCGTCTTGATATGTGTATATGCATTTGATTAGATTTGAGTATATTCAGATTACGTCCCGATCGTGTACCGGATTATGTTTCGCGTTTAATTATAGTTCGGTCTAAAACGTGGTTTTATATCCGCAATAGTTTCAGTTTTATTTCTGTATGCGTTTTGTCTTATGTGTGCCTTTACCTATACTATTGTTCTTTCCGTTACTGGGCAATTTTTTGCTCAGCCGTGTTTTCTTGTTTTGTTTTTCTTATTTTGTTTTCAGGTAATCCGGGATTCTGGGTATTTTAGTGAGGAGAGATAAAAAAATGAAGTTCAAGCTTCTAAAAGTTAATTCATTTTGTTTAATAATATGACGTAGGTTGCATTAATTTTTGTTGTATTTTGGATTGTGGCGTTGATTTGATATCTGTAATAGTAACACGTTAGCCTGTTCCGGGTTGGGGTGTTACAGTTATGGTATCAGAGCAAAGGCTCTTTCCTGTAGAAAACTTAAACCTAAAAGTAAAACCTGTGAGGGAATGGGTAGACGTTGGGTTAGGGTTTCATGTTTCCTGTCATTATTCATCATTTTGTGATTTTCCCAATGTCAGTAAGAAACCCGTCGTTGTTAGAAATAGGCGTCTTTTTAACTTTATAAATTAGTCAAGTACAATGAGTTAAGTTATTCTGTCTTCTCCACCGCTTGCGCTCTATGACTTAAGAAGTGACTTCCGAAGACATTGTTTGAAGCCACCAAAGAGATCATGACTTTGACTAACCCTCTTTACACTCGATTTAGACCTTGCTACCTCGTATGCCTCGAGACATATTCCGCAGGACCTATAATCTAAATAAATATGAGACTTGGTGTTAGTAAACACCTTTAAGTAACCGACATCTTTCATAATTTGTTTGTCATCGCAACGTTATTTCTTTGTAATCATAGCTAGGACTTTGAGATGCATTATGGGTGGACAATTAGGACACTACTGTAAAGTAAATTGACGATTACACTTGATCAACGTAATGGTGAATTTACAGTTACATATGTGTGTTATTGAATCCCTATGATGTAGATTAATGTTTTTCTGAATCCGTAAAGACACTGTAAAGTAAATTAACGATTGCACGTCGCAAATGTAACCGTGAATTTATACGTACGCATGTGTGCTACCAAAATTCTGTTGTGCAGATTTTGTTCCTCTAATACTCCGTCCGATATGACCTCGTCATAATATTTTCACTTTATTGTGCTAGTGTTATGTGTTTATTAATTTATCTATTTATTTATTTGTATAGAGTTAAAAAAAAAAATATGTAAACTTATAAAATGTGATTTTTGAATTTGATATTGAGTTTTTTTTTTTAATTTTTGAAGGATCAAATTAGTTACCGTTTTTAAGTTCTACTTATAGTATCCCGTTTCAGTTATCTGTTTTGTCTCGATTACTAGTTATAGGATTCATTTAGATGTCTCCGTTTGACATTTTTTTTTGTGATCCACCCAGTTATATGCAATTAAAAAAAAAAAAAAAATTCTATTTCATTTTAGTAATATGATTAAGTTTTCTCATTTAAATGTTTTAGTTTACCCATAAGTTTACTCGGTATCATTATGGCAATGAGTCAGCCATTCCAGCTGTTACGATTTGTCGACGTGTATTTTAAATGTGTAAAATTCGTTTATCTGAGTCCGTGAAATTTCGAAGTTTTGTTTCGTATTTGTCTAGTTATATGCTCCATATCTTACCAGTTGTAACCAACAATTTCGAGGACGAAATTTTTTTTTTAAGGGAGGTAGAGTTGTAATACCCGTAATTTGAATTGATAATAATAATAATAATAATACAAGGATGGTTAAAATGTAAATGTTTAAATTAGTTAAAATTAGTTTGAGGACTAGTTTTGCCAATTTCTAAAACACAATTTGAAACCAGGCACACACCTACGTTCCTTTCCGATGACTACGTGAGCAACAACAAACAAGATTATATCGGGATTTGATTTTTGTTTATAACTCGTTTAAATGCACGCACACACACATATATATATATAAACGATAATATCCATTCAGAAAACCATCTCTCTCTATCTCTCTGCCGTATACACCACCGCCGCCGCCCTGCAACTCGCCGGAGAAACCGCGAGGAACGCAGCCACCAGTTACAACCACTACAGCCTCCACGCACCGCCGTCTTGTACCGTTGTTGCTTCTTACCGTCTGATTTCTTGCTCCGACCATCACGCATCCGTGTTCGCATTAGCTACGTTAGGTCTCGCGGCTATTGAGGTAATAGTCGGTTCTCTGTTAGACGTTCGTTTGCATGAGTAATTAGTTGAGTTAATTCCGATTTGTTTCCGGCGACTAATATGTTAAACGTGATTTGTTAAAGAACATAAATGATAATTTTGTCACTCAAGAGTTTTGTTTATTCGTTTTATACTCAGCTCCAAACAAAGTTTTGATAAAGAGTACAGATATGACTAACAAGTGTTCAGAAATGCATAATTACAAAAACAATATTATAGAATATAAAAGCCACCCAGGTAGGCCTGTAAACGAACCGAACGCTCGGTGAACTGTTCAAGTTTGGCGGGAAGTTCGTTTATTTACTAAATGAACTGTAATACTCAGAAATTTTCTTAAACAATAAAATAATATTTGTCGAGTACGGAAATAATTAAAAGTATTAGCGTCTTGTTAAACTGGTAGAACGTTAATGGTAAATAACCTAATGTTTTCATATATATATTATTTTAATATATAACTTAGTAATAGTAGTTATGAGTTCAGGGGTTAGTTAAAACAAATAATAAAGTAAAAGGTTTGTTGTGTAAATATGGAAATAAACTAAGGACCATAGTTGCTGTTTCTTAAAAACCAAATTTGAGACATGCACATCATCTAGTCATCTACGTATCCAGAACTAATGATTATATCCTAATCTCAAAGTTAAACGATTAAACCGAAACTTGTGGTCTTTATTATTATTCCTTTAAATATCATACATTGAACCATTTTCTTTGGAAAACCCTAAATCACTCACGCCACCCATCGTCCCCGTTCAAAGACCCATACCATAACCTCTACCGCCACCATCTTCTTCCGCCGCAGCCGCTTGTCACGCCACTACGGTCGTTGCGTACTGTCACTATTGCTCACCGTTTGACGTCGCGTTCCGCTTTTTGGCCGCCATCACGCATCCGTATTCTCTCACCGCTCTCGCTCGATCTTTGATACGTTCGGTTCGGCCATATATATTTATATATATTGAGGTAATAACCATGTTATGAGTTTTAATATGTCATCTTTGAATTTGGCCACTGACTTTTGATTCGTTTCCGGCGACTAACCAAACATACCACACGAAAAACCGATTATCGATATATGTATAAGAATGTTTTTGTCCAGTTTTTCTTCTGTTCGGCACATATGGAGCCCTTTGATTAATGCTTATACATAATTAATATGTAAAGTTGACAAGCAGCTTAAGAGTAAATTACGATGAATACAACATGATAATTCATGTGATTGTATTACAAAGAAGTAATGAAGTTGGTACTGCATAAGCTAAGTAACCTATATATAATTTTAGATGAAAACTCAGTTTGGTTTCATGCATACATGTTCAAATATAATAATCAATAAATCATGTAACCTTTATTCAATAAAGTATCTATTATTTATTACTGTTAAAGTCATCAAACCCATAAAAACATATTTTCTAGTTTTCTTTTAAGCCAACTTGTCTAACTAGCAACAAAAATAATTGGTATTGTTAAAAGTTATTGCAAGTTACTAGGTAATTATGAATTCTAAACAATAGTAAAATATATATATGTTTAAGTATAAAGTATTCGTCGCCGGAACATCAATCAACAAACGAATTGGATCACGGTAAATCCTAATCAAGATGACTAAAGTGTAGGTGCTAATACAGTTTAAGGACGTTGCCATTGTGTTACTTTGCCTTGCTAAATTAAGGTACGGATTCTGTTTTTGTTTCCTTTTAGTATTATTAATATTCTGTTACTTCATAGTACGGGTTCTTGTTTTGTTTCCTCTTAGTATTAATTATATTCCGCTACTTCGTTGTACGGTTTCTGGTTTCTGTCACTCATAGTATAAATTATATTCCGTTACTTCATTACGGATTCTGTTTCTTGTTACTTCGTAGTACGGTTTCTGTTTTTGTTACTTTTAGTATCAATTATATTCTGTTACTTGGTAGTACGGTTTCCGTCTTTGTTTCCTCTTAGTATTATTTATATTCCGTTACTTTGTAGTACGGGTTTTAGTTTTCTTCACTCATAGTACTGGTTCTATATTATATTCTATGTCCGTCACTTCGTAGTGCGGATTTTTGTTATTTTTCAGTTTCAGATTGAGTTCAGTTTATCCGTATGATATGTTTAATATTAAGTTTTTAACATGCAATAGGTTATATATATTTTGTATTCATTGTTGCATGTTCCTGTTCGAATTTAGTTATATGAATTTAGCTTCAGTACTCTGTTACCCGAGCATTTCTGACTTGTCGTTGGGGCGTCAACGACATGGCACTTATCGTGACAGTGCGTAATCAAAGTTCACGGCGTCTCTAGCTTGTGCTTGTATAAGCACTCTGGCCCCTAGAGGCGTATAGATCGATCTTAGCTCCGACTCCTGACTCCTGACTCCTGACATGGCACTTATCGTGACAGTGCGTAATCAAAGTTCACGGCGTCTCTGAAAGTACTCATGTAGTACCTTGGCCACTTAGAGGCGTATAGATCGATCTTAGCTCCGACTTCTGACTCCTGACTCCTGACTCCTGACTTCTGTTTGAGATGGAACAATGTGTGCACGCCACCCACACCGTCTCCTTGGTGCATGGACTAGCTAGCTGTGTACCCCTCTGTTTAGGCTCTGGGTGCTTCCGTATTACACGACCTATTTATTTTAACATCATCGTCGTGTACTTTAGTAATTATATTTTGTTTCGCTATATTTCTGGTCCGTCTTGATATGTGTATATGCATTTGATTAGATTTGAGTATATTCAGATTACGTCCCGATCGTGTACCGGATTATGTTTCGCGTTTAATTATAGTTCGGTCTAAAACGTGGTTTTATATCCGCAATAGTTTCAGTTTTATTTCTGTATGCGTTTTGTCTTATGTGTGCCTTTACCTATACTATTGTTCTTTCCGTTACTGGGCAATTTTTGGCTCAGCCGTGTTTTCTTGTTTTGTTTTTCTTATTTTGTTTTCAGGTAATCCGGGATTCTGGGTATTTTAGTGAGGAGAGATAAAAAAATGAAGTTCAAGCTTCTAAAAGTTAATTCATTTTGTTTAATAATATGACGTAGGTTGCATTAATTTTTGTTGTATTTTGGATTGTGGCGTTGATTTGATATCTGTAATAGTAACACGTTAGCCTGTTCCGGGTTGGGGTGTTACAATAACTGTAAAAGCCGTTGTGTAACGATGATAATCATTATGATACCTGTGAAACTTGGCATATGCTTATCGTAAAACAGGTTTTGAAACTCCTCCAATTGATATATTCCTCACTCCAACCTCCACTGCTTCTCTCTCATCTTTCTCTCTCGTACTTTCCAAAATCTTGTTATCAGTTACAACAAAATCAACTCTGTTATTCATCGAACTCTGAGAATCAGTTGCAACAGAATCAGTTCTATTTTTATTATAATTATTATTATTATTATTATTATTATTATTATTATTATTATCCAAAATCTTGTTATCAGCAGCATGAGTCAGAACAGAACCAAGATCTTGAGATATTCTTCCAGTGATCCAAGGGTGATTAGGTAATTTAGCAGCCGTAGGCCTCTTTTCAGGAACAAAATCAAGAATCGGAACAAGAAAATCTGCTAGTTCCTTCGCATCTTGTTCATTAAACTCATATTTCTCCATAAGCACTTTGTGCAGAGGCCAAAAACCCAACCGACGTATGTGTCTTAAATCACCATGTCGGTTGAAGAGCTCCCGAGAATAACGACCACCTAAAGCTATCTGCATAATAATCAAAATCTTTAAATAAGATTACAAGGAAATGAGAAAATTACATAAATGGTCCCCGTGGGTTGACCATATTGCAAGTTTGGTTCCTTGATTATAAAAGTTGCAAACTTAGTTCAAACTTTTGTCAAATAGTTGCATGTTTAGCCCCTACCGTCAACCCCAATTAGTTTTTAACAGATAAGTAACTGTCATGTGCCATTCATGTGATATTAACTGTGTCTTTTCAAATTTAGAACCAACGAATTTTGCATACCTTGTGCTCGAAAGTGATGATGCTAAGTAACTGTCATGTGCCATTCATGTGATATTAACTGTGTCTTTTCAAATTTAGAACCAACGAATTTTGCATACCTTGTGCTCGAAAGTGATGATGCTACTTGAAGGTCAGTGCACAATCGAAGGTGATGAAGTTGATGTTTGGAGTTCTAGTGTTTGAAAGAGTATTTTATTAGGGTTCTAATTCAAAAAGACACACCCTCACATGAAGGGCACACATTACTTCAACAGAAAGAAAAAAAATACCTTTCGAGGCATCATTCCAAGAAGTTCCATCATTAACGCCAAGTGATCCTGCAAAGTACAAAAAAATATTAATAAAAACACTTCACATAGATGTTTTAGAAATTTAATGTTAATACCTCATCTCTATCATAATTATCACCACTATGAGGATCAAAAAGAACATCGCCAGTAGCAAGCTCAAAACATATGCATGCAAACGACCACAAATCAGCAGAAGTTGAATACTTAGATCCTAATAACACCTCGGGGCATCTATATTGTCGAGTCTGTATATCACTAGCAAACTGCTTATATGTCCAACATGCGTTACCAAAATCAACCAGTTTGCATTTAACATCAACTTCTTCTACAAGCTTCCGTCTTGTTGACCGGCTTCCTCTCCTGTTAAGTTGACCTCCATTGCTGGATTCACCTCTTATTAATGATGATGTGGCATCCTCCTCATTTTCCTCTGATTCTTCTTTTCCAGTACAGTTCAGAGCCGCCTTTTTAGCTTTCTTTCTAATTTTATTTTTCTGGTTTATGGTAAGATCACCATTTGAGTTATTAACATCTTTAGAATCTCCAGATTCGGTTAAAACTCTTTCTTTAACGGATGGAAGAACGAGAGGCGCATTTGTTTTTCTTGGATCTTTTTCAGGGTCAATTGTAGATAAAAGTAAAATATTTTCTGGTTTAAGATCAGTGTGAATGATAGAAAGTTGTTGATGCAAGTAATCCAAACCGCCTAAAATATGGTAGCAAATTTCCTTAACTTTGTGTAAAGGAATCCCGCGATAGTCGGAATATTTTATTAATGTCAAAAGATTATCACCCAAATACTCAAAAACCAGACACACATGCTGCCCATTCGGTCCTGAGTGTTTGAAATGATCTAGAAGCTTCACAACAGCCTTTTTGTCATCAGGATCTCCTTCAGCTATCTGCTTCAATATTGTAATTTCATCCATTGCTGCCTCTGTGTAATGTTGTGCACTCTTTTGCACTTTTAATGCTACATATCTCTACAAAACAGACCACGATTTGCCCTAATAATGCTAATCATATACTAAAATTGTAAAACAAACTAAAAAGGCTTGAAAACTATCATTTCTAGGGCTGTAAACGAACTGAAAGTTCGACAGGAAGTTCGCTTAGTTGGATCATTTAATACATGAACAAACATGAACAACAAATTTTGTTAGATTAACTAAATGAACGAAAACGAACAGAGGCTATGCTTGTTCAATTATGTTAGCGAACGTTCAATAATTTACTCGTTTAAGTTCATTAATGTTTGTTCATTAAAGTGTTTTTAATGACTTCTTATAATCTTACCATACTAATTCAAGAAAAACAATTAACTATAAAACAAAATTGCATATGAGTATTCTGTGATTAATTAAAACGAATGTTAAAAAAGCACCAACAGAAACTTGGTAGCCAGACCAAACCGTTGACACCGACCATTATCAGTTAGCCAAATCAAATAAAACATTATTTGTATTCAATTTTGCCCATTCGTTTGTGTTCATGAACCGTTCACGAACAAGTTCATTTCCTTAACGAACACTGACAATAAACTTCTTTTGGTTAGGCATTCGTGAACCGTTCGTTTGTCAAATAAAAGCTTAACAAACGTTCATGAACAAAACCTTATTTGATTCGATTACAATTCATTTCTAATAAGTTAATTTCAAGCAGGTTCAAGTGTAATCACTGATCACAGTTTAAATGACTCCAAATTTGGGGGGAAATACGATATTAGGTCAAACTAAACAATCAATTTCATCTGCAATCCACAATATCATAAGAACCAGTAACAAATTGAGTGTGTGCAATTAGTCAAAATCGGTCCGGTACGTAGAGATTGATGAGTATCCCAGGCAAGCCAGACAGTAGAAAAATGGCCCCAACCGAGTTTTCTCTGAACAACATATCTGGCATGGTTAAACGTATCGCCAATACGAACAACGTGATAACCTCCACGCCGGTAATCCTCCGTCCCTTCGTCCTCCGACGAGTAATCGCTTGCTTCGCTTCGATCGCCGGAGCCGTTGTATTCTTCCTCCGCCATCAAATAATAATTATTATTATTATTATTTGATAACTAGCAGAGGAAGGAAAAAAAGGAGGGAGTTTGTTATTTGAATTGAAATGAAGAGATCTAGAATCCAAACCCTAATTATAATTAGAGTGGATCGCCTTTACAATAAAGGAAAGAAAGATCGTATCTTGAAAATGATTCTAGGGTTTCTAATTTCTATTATTATTATTATTATTATTAAAACTTCAACAGGGGATATAATGTAAGGTTTACATGTTTTTCGGAAAGGGAAAGAATGAGGCGAGGGTGACTGACATGACACCAATTAAATATTATTAAGTGACGTGACGTGACGGGATTTATTTACAAGTAAATGCTCGATTCTTTTTGGATCACATAAAATGAAAATATAAAACAGCAAATGCAGATATTAGATTGAATGAATTGGATTTATGCGTGTCGTAGCACCAAATATTGTGTGAAAGACAGCATCAAAACAGAGCGAGCGACGTGCCCATGTGACGTGAGTCGACCACTATTATCATTTTTGGATAAAACATTTATCGTATTGGAATAATATTGTGCCTCCCATAATTAGGATTCCTAGTCCCTTTGGATTTCCTCTCCTCGACTACTTCTAGGCTTATACTAGCTCCTCTTCTACACACGAACACGTTATTTATTAAGGGTTAGGTACTTAGGTTCCTTAACAAGTCAGTATTTAGGTGCTAAATGCTAATCTTTCATGGGCCCATATCTTAAGGTTAATTATTGATGGGCCTAAGCCCGTATTAATGGTGTTAACTGTTATATGTTAGATTAAAACTAGTAAATATACCTGCGCGTTGCGGCAGAAATTTACATTTCTGTTGTAAATAACGAAACTTAAAACAATAAAAATAAATAACGACGCATATTATGATAGAACCAACATCAGTACCTATGTTGTAAGAGTATCTATATATGTTTTACATTGATCGAAACCATAGAAACAAATACCAATACTGACCTGTTAACCCCGAAATGCATCATAAAATAAACTATATTTTAAAATAATTTTATTTAGTATTAACACGTTTCATTGTTAAATTAATTAAAATCGCTTATACGTCTAAAATTATTTTTAAATGTTATATTAGTAAAACTGATAAATATTTTTGAAAAAACAAATTATGGAAACAATGATACATTCTTTCATTGGTTAGGCTGAGGGGTGTGGGGGGCGCGAGAGGGGGCGTGAGTGGGGGCGCCATCCAATAATATTGTGACGTGTGGCAGAGAGAGAAACTTGATAAGATGGGTATTGGTAGTGGTGATAGCGCCCCGGGGCATGGTGTGGAGGGGCGCGAGAGGGGGCGCGAGCGGTTTATTTTTTTATTTTTTTATAAATGTATTAAAAAAACGTATTATTAAAAAAACAAGTAATTATTTAAACAAACACACATTAATTAAAAAAACACATTAATATATAAAAAAAATTAAAGTACTAAAAAATTAAAAAAACACATTAATTAAAAAAAATTAAAAAAACACATTAACATTATTCTTATTCTTCGGCTTCGTCTTCTTCGATCAACCTCTTCCGGATACGTTCCTTTTGTTTTTCCATCAGCATTTGGTCGACCGGATTTAGGTGGCTGAAGTCTCTTGCAAGGAAGTCCAAATCTCTCATTCTTTTTTTTTCCTTTTTGTCAACAGAGACCACCTCCAGGGTTTTGTTGAATTTATTGAGGGATTCAACAAGATCGTTGATGTTTACGGCTTCCCCCTCAGCCGGTTTTTTCCCCCTGGCGTCCCTTCCCAATGGCCGCCTCCTCGGCGGTGAAGACGTTTCCTCCCCCGCAACGTTTAGGTCGAATCCAACCCGGCAATCCGACCCGTCCGTTGTGCTGTACGCTCCAGACGAACTAGTTTTAGTCCGTTTCGGCCCTACTTCCGCATCAACGCCGATCCTCAGAAATGGCTATCCAAGCCCGACACAGGGCTTCCTTCTCATCCGATGACCACGGAGTGATTTTCCGTTTCGCCCTTCCGGTCGAAGCCGAACCCGACCCGTCCGTTGCAAGTTGTTTTTTCCGGTGGACGCGTCTTCTTTGTCCCGCAGCTTCACCTTCTGGTTCCGGTTCTTGTGTCTCCGGAACTACAAAGTTAGGAGACGGTTGCATGTTGGATGGTTGAAAGCCGGATGATTGTTGCGACCCCGAATAAAACATCGGTTGTTCCGGTGCCGACCATAAATCGTCGTAAGGGTAATCTGAATCTAGGTTTGGGTACCAATTTCCAGACATGTTTTTAAAAAAAGGTTTCGAAGATAGGGTGATTTTGGGTTTTGGGTGTGGTGTGTGATATTCGTTTTGGTTGTAGTATGTGAGAATGGTTGTGTTTGATATGTATTGTGATATATGTATTGTGATATATATAGATGATTTTGTTAAAAAAAAAAAAATATTTTTATTCATTATTAAAGCCTTCCAACGGCTCTTTCCCATTTCCCACAGCCACTCACGCGCGCGAGCCTCCTGGCGCCTGCCTCGTTTTCCGCTCTCGCGCCCCTCTCGCGCCCCTCTCGCGCCCCGGTGGTGTGGCTCTCGCGCCCCGGGGCGCTATCGAAGTCCCTCACGCGCCCTGACTAGCGCTCCGCACCCCTCAGCCTTAGTTTAAGTTTCGTGTATAATGTGACTTGTAATCCTACTAATATATGTAGTATGTATACTTTGCTTTCTTGATTGTACCTCAGTACAAAATATTAAAGAAAGAAAAGAAGAAAATGAGTGGCAGTCATTGATTGAAATGATAACTCAGTAACCAACTTCTATTAAAATAATATTAAAACCGTCTACAGTGTCATTTTATGAGTTAACTGAAAGTTGGTATTTAGTATATATATAATGTCTAACTAATAATATATGACGTCAATTTTGATCCTAATGCAACCCACAACGATTATCCCAATTGGTGTTTTTAAAGACTTTAAAAACATTAACATCAATCGATGATTTTTTTGAACGGCAATCTACTCTACTGCTGCAATCCTACACTTAGATCATGGGGTAAACTCTAACCCTAACATAGGTTAAAATGACATAACACTTTAAAGATAGATTAAACCACTCCCCACTTGTATTAAATTTGTTAAAAATGGGCATTGGATTATGCTTTTAACGGGTTAAAAGGTAAAGAACAATATATTAAATTAATAATTAATATGGGTGAGATGAAGTTAAAAGGATTAAACTATTTCCTTTATGTGAGATGGAGTGAAAGAGAGAAAAATAAGTGATGTTAGACTTATGTGGAGTTAAGATAGGTTAGAGTACACCCGTTAGCCTTAAAAATACACCCATAAATATTTACATTTGCTCAGGAATAAACCGAAGATCTTCAATGAATTACTGGTACTCACTGGACCACCACTCATTAATTATAAGACAAAATGGCAAAACTGGTCCTTTATGTTTGCACGCTTTTTCAATGGTCGTTCTTTGGCAAACTTAATGACAAAAAACATCCTTTATTTTTAAAAACTCTATCACGGTATGTCTTTTGGTCCTAACCCAGTTATCTTTTCTCATTAAATCCAGTAATGTGCATTGCACATGAGGGTAGTATTGTAATTTTACATATTTATTTAATAATTGAATATACAAAATAAGTAAACATATATAAAAGTAAATACTCTCTCTCTCTCCTTCTTTAAATCCATCTTCAAGTTGTTCATAATCTGACCGCCGACGACGGTGGTTCTCTAAACCTAACCGTTTTCCGGCGATGAAGCCGTCATGTATTTTCTGGCGATGTGAAGGTTCCGGCAAACACACCCGAAACCCAGATATGAGAAAAATAGTGGCAGCCGATAATCTGAAGACCACAACCTCATTTGTAACATCCTAATTTCGGTTTTATTAATAGAATAAATATCGTCTATTTTATAGTGGGTCATTATCGGTTTAGAGAAATAGAATACGAGTTGGGCTAGTGTTGGGTTAAATGGATATGGATTATGGACTTTGATTATGAAAGAAAGAGGAAAGGACCATAGGCTTAAGCCCATGATCCATAATTATATAAACCATTAATCCCTCATTTAATTCATTCTCACACATTCCATACACCACCCAAAACACACACTTTAAATTTCTCTCTAGTTCTTCCTTATCTCTAGCCGAAATCAAGAAGGAAACCGAGCACCGGTCCGAGGTAACGATAGTTTAATATTGTATGAGCTTAACCCGTTAGATAAAGTTGCGAAACAACGAGCCGACACCGTTAAACCGTTTAAATCACGAGATCCGGGTGGAACCGGGTATAAACCGAACCTATGATGAGCCTAGGGATCACCCTAGCTCAGATCTGGATCGAACGGGGCGAAAAACGGTGAAAAACGAGTTAAAAATCGTTTTTTCCGGTGAGTTCGCGTTTTTCCGGCGGCCTTCCGGCAATGACGGCGCCGGAAAGGCGGCGCCGGAAAAGTAGTACGAGGTTAAGGGTATGTCAGGGAATGTTCTGACATTCTCTGACCTAACCCTAGTTCGCTAACGGGAATTTAGCGAATTAAGGGTGATTCGTTAAGTAGATTCGCTGAGGAAAGATAACGAACTAGCCTTAGTTCGTGTCCTGATTCGTTAAGGAAAAAATAACGAATTAACCCCCCCCCCCCATTTCGTTATAGCCATTCGTTAAAGGAGATAACGAATTAGAAGGTCCAATTCGTTACTTGAACTGATTCGCTATGTGGACTGGTTCGTACAAGGACGGATTCGTCAGAGGTCCAGTTCGCTAGAGGGCTCAGTTCATTACAAATGACCAGTTCGCTAAGATAAGTCAATTCGTTAAAGATTGAATAACAAACTAGGAAGTTTAATAAAATGACAGAACAGTCCCTGGACTTAGAAAAAGAATGAATTAATTACAATTCACCCCTTGAACTTTTGAGTTAGCAAACTAATTAATGATTCGAAATTATAATGGAAAATGTGTTACGACAGTTAATGGAAATAAAATTTTTCCAAGCTGACCTGGCAGCTCGACCCCAGCCAGGAGCTCTGCCCCTTGGACCCTGCTAGGGGCTGTCGCCCCTAGACCCCGCTGCCAGGGGCGCTGCCCCCGGACCCCCGTTCATTGTGGGTAGTAGCTAAGACTAGAAAGATGATATGAGTAGTGGTAGTTAATTGATACATGTAAATATTATACAGTTAGCCGTGCACAGCTCAAGAAGGAAATAACGATTAACGGAGAGCGTAACAGGATTCAGGTGAGTTTCTAGCCCCATTTATGTGCTATGTTTTCGGGGCTGTGTGCATACTCAATATGTTTGTTAATACGCTTATCCTAAGAGATAAGTGTATGCCTTATGTGAATAATGTGAAATATATGAATGATTGCTTGATGGTACGTGAACGGTCTTCGGATATTGCACGTACTGTCAGGTTGTGACGCTATGTATAAGGTAAGTATGATATGTATGCTTATGCGTATGAACGTGATAAAGTTAATAAAAGAAGGAAATGATGGTTGTATGGTTACGAAAAGGGTACCGAGCCCAAATACTACTCGAGGTATGATGTATGGTTGTATGGTAACGAAGAGGGAATCGAACCCTACTAATATTCGAGAACTAGGGAACCGAACCTTACTAATATTCGAGGAAAGAGGGTACCGAGCCCTAATAATACTCGAGGAAGGAGGGTACCGAGCCCTAATAATACTCGAGGAAGGAGGGTACCGAGCCCTAATAATACTCGAGGAATGTAGGACGTAATGCTCTTTATAACGTAAGATATGAAAGCAAGTTAGTACAAAAGAAAGTAAGAAAGTATGAAAGTATGAATGAAAGAATATAAGTTTGTGTGTATTGTATAATGTATGATTAACTAGAACTCACTCAGCGTAGCTTACTTTTAGTATGCACGCAGGTGAGTAGGACAAGGCAGCTCGCTTGAGGAGACACGTGGCACTGAATAAGAGGCTGGCATCGGAAGACTCAAGACGTTTAAGTCTAATGTTTTGTTTATTTTGAAAAACAAGATGACGTTTTAAGACAAGATGTGTTTTGTTATGAAATGTTTTATGAAAGCTTTTATATTCCGCGAATGTTTTAATTAACTCTGATATTTAGAACTGCGTTTATGAGTAAATCCAACACGAAAGTAGGGCTACCGGCAACGGGGCCTTACATCATTGAAGATCTATAATTTTGCTTCAAAAAGAGTGTTTTCAAACTCAGGATCTGATCCATTCCTCCGATTGATTCCCCACAGTCGCAGCGGCTGCCGAAAATCCAGATCTGTGTACGTCGAGGAAAAGGAAAGAGAGAGTGGGTGGTGATGTTGCTATGTTGCCGGAAAGAAAAAAACGACATAGCGTTTGTGTTATAAGGTTCAAAATCCTAACTTGTTGCTCAAATTGGAGATTTATGATGGAGCAAAACCCTAATTAGTTGCTCGATTTAGGTTTGTGTTATAAGGTTCAAAATCAGTGGTTCAGAACATGTGGTAATATCTTGAAGATGGATTGAAGAAGAAGAGAGAGAGAGAGTATTTACTTTTATACATGTTTACTTACTAGACGGGTGCCCGCGCGATGCAGTAGGTGTTTGAACCTGTTAATCACGTACAAATATAAGTGTTTATGGTTGGTTAAAACCTTGAAATTGTTTAAATCGGTCATTGGTTTGACTTCTTTTTTCTTTTTCTTTTTTACTTTCGGTTTGTTGGTCGATTTCAAAATTTTCAAAACGTAGTGAACGGTTGGTTTGCGGTTTATATCGGCAACCGGTGGTTCGCGGTTTATATCAGCAACCGGGCATATGAAACCAGAAAAGACTGTGAATTAATCTAATTGCAATATGATTCATTTTGTAATCTTTGTTGTTATTATTTCGCGTCCTAGATCTTCCATTAATATTTACCATTTATGTGGCTAAAATTATCATTTTTTATTTATGATCATCTCAAGTATCATAATATGTTGGGTTTTAGTTAAAATTGATGGTACATTTAAATTATTAATTATTTTAAACTAAATTTATTATTAAAGTTTAAACTGTGAAACCAAACTAGAACCAGACCTTAGTAACGATTCGGTTTCAACTTTCAATGGTTGAGTTTGGTTTTGGACGACAAAAAATCAGCATTAACGGTTGGACTCACAAGTTTAACTTAAAAACCATCAAAACCGACATTGAACACCCCTACATAACATATTAATTTATTTAAAATGAAAAAAAAAATTACAATAATATCATTTCCAAATTAAAGAGAATAAAATACTCGTTTTTATGGTGCAATTTTTTTATAAAAATATTAACGTATGAAAAGGCTATAGTCGTTTAAAAATCATGGGTGAGAAGTTAGTTTACAAGTTAAATTAAAAACATATTATGGTTAAAGATGAGGGACCAAACTTGTAACATGAATGAATTGTGTTTAAAAGACATGCTTACCCTTACTAACACATGTACCTCATGCTTTAAGTGTTGTAAATTACTTAAAAACGGGTGTCTTAATTTGCCCTTATTTGATGTATTATATATATAGTATAGATTTTGTATTTTCAATTATTAAATAAATATGTAAAATTACAATACTACCCTCATGTGCAATGCATATGAATGGATTTAACGAAAAAAGATAACTAGGTTAGGACTAAAGGACATACCGTGATAGAGTTTTTAAGAATAAATGATGTTTTTTGTCATTAAGTTTGCCAAATGACGACCATTATAAAAATATGCAAACATAAAGGACCAGTTTTACCATTTTGTCTTAATTATACTCATTTGTATAAATAAACGACCTATAAATAATCATATTTGACTCCTCCACTGTAACACGCATGTTTAAATACTTTGCTAATTTTAAGTTAGAACACATCACTTCACAAAACTTAAAAGTCACGAAAAAGAAGTCAACTTTCAAATTAGAAAGGCATTTCGTGCGGTTTTGTAAAATGCCTGGTTAGTTCCTATAAATTTTATAATTATTAATATCATTATTTATTTTATTTAGAAATCTACACAGAAGCACTTTTTTAAAAAACATATAAATATTTTAGTAATGACAATCCAACTATAAACAACGTATTGGTTATTTAAAAAAATAGGGAAATGTCAACATTCAACATATTAATATATATGATTTATTAGAAAAAAAAGGAAATTGTCGACATGTCAACCAGACCCCTTGATTTAAATCTAATACGACTATTGTTGCTAGAATCTTGACTACGGAACCAGAATTTTGACGTCGCCGACTCGCCGCTGGATAGAATTGCTTTTGTTCTACTTGAACTTGTACCCGAGATTCTATGAAATAATATTAAATGTTGTGATTCTTTTGATTATTGAATCTGAAGGAACAACATATTATTATGTTTATAAAAACTTTATAGCCTAACAAACACAAATTGCTAGAAGTAAACTAATAAAATATAAACAAAACATAAATAATAATATATTTGAATTTGATCTCCTTATCATCACCTTGAGATCATCTAGCCACCCCTCGGTTTTATCTTCAACGAATCGAGATTATAATTATTAGAGATTACCCATGAAATGGGCTCTTCGAATGATAAGAGAAACACGCCCAATAGCAAACACTAGCCCAAATTAAGTGTGGCTAAAGGAAGGAAACCCAAAAGAAAGTAACTAAAAGACTGTTGGAAAATTCAGAAAATGTAAATGGAAATTAATTATTGTAATAATGATATAAAACTCTTGATTTGGTGAAACTCTTGAGTAAAGTGGCTTGATGACACTTAATGAGTTTTTATTGTTACATTAAGTCACAAATTAAGTGAGACACTTGTTTTCTCTCAACTCTTGAATATATTAATTGACTTTGTGCCTCATTTGAAAGAACTAGAGAAAAATGTGTTCACTCAAAAATCCATATAGTTAGAGAGGAGTACTCTCTACTTGATTCATTCATCACATTATTCTAGCATATTCATTTTTCAAGAATACCGATATATCCGATGTAACCTCGGGCGCGTAGCCTTTCCGGTAGTACATACTGCTTCGGCTGTTGTACCCTGGGAGACAGACGGATTCTTTAGTAGAGACCCGAACTCTGTTTTAAGGGAAGCGTATTGAATACGTGTCTCAACCAACGCTCAATATATATTATTATGTTCATGTTTTGTTGTAGCCAATGGAGTTCGGTCAAGGGTAAAAATCTGTAGCCACACTAAGGAAAACTAAGACGAATGTGAAGATACTCAACCTGTGGAAGACTCGAGTCAAAAGGTTTTTGTTGAAGTTCTCACCAAAGACATCGACACGAATCTATATTAATTGTTCTCTATATTAAATTTATTTTTGGTTTTGTACACGGTAGTCTACTACGATATTTCCCTTGTATAACAAGAGTATCGTTATACTTATTTTTATTTTATAAATTTAAATATTATTGTGACCTATATCCTACAAAGACCTCTCAAAGCAACTAAACGAAACCAAAGGTTTTAGAAGGATTAAGGATTTGTCCAATCAAGGCATTACTGTTATAAGAATGATAACTTGTTACTAACTTACAATAAGTACTCGAAAAACCAATGAGACGAATAAACGTGATTATATTAGTAACAAAGTACCAACTATGAAGGGGAATGTGTTAGGATCAAAGTTCATCCGGACTACTTGACTTTGGAGCCATATAATGAGGGGACCACATTAAACGTCATTATTCCTCCTACCATGATTGACTAAACACTAAAGAAAGCATTCTAGGACTTGAACTCTTTTACCAACTCTCTCCAATCATCCCTTTATCCAGTATTCCACTTGTTATATAAACTTTTCTCTATCAAGAACCAAACACAAGCAATGGATCAATACAAAGGTTCAGATGTGGACAAATACAGATGCTTCATGAGTGGTGAAGGTGAGAAGAACACCACATGGAGATTGGGTGTACCTCCTAACTTTGATGTAGTCAACAAACTCTTTGAAGAAGGCCGGACGAAGGTATTCAATTACTCTTTTACCTTTTTTTTATAACTTCACCAAATAACATGTATCATTTCCAAACCTTGGGCTTCAAAGTCATTTTACCAATTGACTCACATATAAACTCATCATGACTTACACAAGTAGCAACTTTACAATATGTAAAAGAGTAGCTTAGAAATGTTGGTTTAAAATAGTTTATGAACAACATTTTCCGTTAGTAAATAAATAAACTATCAATATGACGGTTACGCCTTGTATAATATAAAAGGTTTTGTGCCGATTATGTTCATCTATTACAATGATGATTGGCGTTAAACTTCAAGACTTTTGTAGCATATGCACAAAATTTTATAAACTTGAATTAGTTATTATCTTAATTTTTGCTTTTGCGCTTATATATATAGTTCTATATATTTGCCTTTTTCTTTGGACTAATGCTTTTGCTACTCGGATAAATGGTAAGATATGGCCCTCAGGTTCATTGGAAGAACAAGTTCAAAATATGTTAAAAACATGGGAAATGGAGTTGTTTCACAAAATGAAAGCTGAAGATTTTAAAACAGTTGATGTTACAAAGTTAACATTGTCGGTTAATGGTAAACTCAAAAGAAACTCAAACTTTTGTTCTTTACTTGATCAAATCAACTGTTGATGTCCTAAGATTCCATGATTTTTAGGCCGAAAACCTTTGACACGACAAGATGTGGTTAAGATAGGTGGAGGATACAATATGTTTCTTCAAACTTCATTGTCAAAAAATCTACGAATGTATGATCCTAGTGAGGAAACCGTGGATACGGCTCACAAACTCTTTACTACCACGTTTCCTAGAGGCTTTGCGGTGGAGATACTTCAGGTTTATTCCGGTCCTCCGATAATTGCGTACAAGTTTAGGCACTGGGGTTATATGGAAGGACCATTCAAAGGCCATCCGCCTACTGGTGAATTGGTTGAAATGTTTGGTGTATCTACAATAGAGGTGAAGAATACATATTCCATAGCTTTTGCGACCGATATTCATTTGAATAAATTTTTTTGGTCGTTTTTACTGTTTTTTATGTTTCTAAATAAACGATGTGACTGTTTTTTACAACAAAAATTAATTTAATTTATTTTTTTAATGTAACTTGTGACCATATTTAGCTTTAGTCGCAAAATTTGGTCACTTTTATCTATTTTTATAGTAGTAAATCTTGTTAAACAATGTACGATGTCTAATTTTAGAACCTTTTGTTAGTTGGATGAAAATTTCAAAATCGTGAACGTGGAATTCTTCTTCGATAGAGGAGAACTGCTTGCTGGTCTCATGAAGGGTGTCAGTGCCACCGGTGCCACCACTGCTGGAGATTCCATTACAAGCGGAGAGTCTTCAGCATGTCCTTTTTCATAAAGGATGAAAATTGGGCAAATTTTACATGATCATACATGATTGGAATAAATAAAGTTATGTACTTTTGTTCCTTTTGTATTGTCAATTGTATGCATGTTTGAAATCTTTAATAAAGTTGTGAACAATAATGGAAATTTACAGTTTTACACTTCCCGCGAATAAAGGCCATGGTGCATGAGAACAATCAACTAGAGTGATAAGAAATTTTGTTATTTGCAATTTGTTTCACAGAAAAGAGATATAAACGTATGTTTTGCTTCTACCAGTAGTAACTCGATTACCATTAATTGACAATATAGTTGTCGTTGACTGCACAATTACTGTTGATTGTTGATCACGTAGTTACTAATGATTGGACAGTTACTAGTGAATTAGTGAAGGATCAGCCTCGAACGAGTGTGCTATACTGCTATTCATCACCACTTAACTCGTAATGAACACATTTTTTCCATTCGAGGGGTTCATCACGTGAATTGACTCAATCGTGCTAACAATTTAAATGACACTTTCTTTGCAAATAATATTTGTATTCTCGTGGGTATTGAAACGAATTGATCCAAACACGTATCTTGATCCATCTGCTGGAAATTTGACCGGGTTGGTGTCCCCATCTAATCGTTTTTTATTGATTCTTAGAGTTACCCGATCGGGGCTGATGTCCTTATGTTGGGAAAGTTATATGCCTTCTTTATACAAACACGAGAATCCAGCTTCAACCTTTCAAGCTAGGAAAGTTATATGCCTTCTTTATACCCGATCGGGCCTGATGTCCTTATGTCGGTCCCTCAAAGTTTTTTTTTTTTTGAACAGCTAATTGTTTTTTCCACCTATTCCACCCCATGTATATCAAGTGAGACTAAAACCCACAACCATTTAGTTGTTAGACATGCACGTTTGCTACTAGACTAAGCTAGTAGTTGTGTCCCTTAGAGTTTTCTAGCTTCTAGTTCCTTTTATCTGCTTATACTTTATATCAGACAAAGATTACAAGTTAAACTCAATATTTACAACTTAGTTGATATGTTTAATAAATGTTAATTGGGAGAACGATCAAGGAAGGATACGTCTCTATTGAGTATCACCCCCACTTGCAAGATGGCCTTTAAAATAACACCTAATTTGTTTGAATTCTAATATTATAAACCTTTGAAAGTCATAAGCTACGCTACAATACAAAGACTAATGGAGTTGTATCGAGCAGCCCTCTGAGTCAGGACATCGCACATGCAACTTTACATTGTAGCTAAGCATTATTATTCTTAAACATATTTAATTAACAATAATCATGCTACTATTATTTTTTAATTCATTCATCTTAACTTTTTGGTTGAATTTGTACTAAGTTTTTAGCGGTTAACTAATTAACAATTACCTATTTTTAAACCCTCCCGATATTCAATTGGGTTTAATGTGAGAATCGGATCCATCCGTTACCTTCAATATGGTGTTAACCAATGGGATAAATTAAACCGCTCATATTAGTAACATACAAATACATGAGGGTATAACACCCCATCCAAGCAACATTGTGCCTATATCAATTCACACCCGAGCCGTATAATATTGGGACCATATCTGCATTCATTCCTTCTTCTAGGGTTATTCAAAAATCTCGATCGAGTCTAAAGCCAAATATGAGTTGTCACAAATTTGGTAACCATAACAAAAACATTTTACTATATATTATTCGACTAGGTGCATGAACACTTACCTACCCCTACCCCATCACTAGGCCCTACCCTTTTCCACTTGTTATATAAACTTAAGATCGTATGGCTTATTCCATCAAGAACCAAATACAACCAATGGAACAATACAAAGGTTCAGATGTGGACAAATACAATGCTTCATGAGTGGTGAGGGTGAGAAGAACACCACATGGAAGTTGGGTGTACCCCCTAACTTTGATGTAGCCAACAAACTCTTTGAAGAAGGCAGGACCAAGGTATAGACTTTACACTTGTACCCTTTCTTAACTCTTTGTATGAGTAGGTATCATTGCTAATCTTGTATCCGAACCACATGCTTAAAAGTAATTTTACTAGTTGATTCAAATCACACATCTAAACTCATTACGGGTTACACAAGCAACAACTTTGCAATATGTTTTTCTTTTGAAACGACGCACGCTCCCAAGGTTTGAACCCTCATCATCATCATTTTAATTAAGGGGTGGTCTTTACTAATACTTTGCAACCATTAGACCCCCCCCCCCCCCCTTTTTAATTTGGTGCAACTTTGCAATATGATGTAAAAAGATTATTTTTGACCTCCGTCTTTAGGGCATCAATTTCATTTTTAAAGGTATAATTTTGTCATAGGACAAGGTTTGCGTCCATTGGGGAAAAAATGTTATGTGCTATTGTTCGTCTATAAAGATATTGACACATGTTTATCTTCTACACGGATTGGTGCAAAATTTGAAGACGTTTTACGGTGACACACAAATTTTCATAATCTTGGGACATATGTATGGCATTTTTTGTACTTTGGGGGTTGTTAAAATCATTTGTAACCGTTGAATTGATTGCTTTTAAATCATTAGCTATTTCGATAAACAACTTTGGTGGAATAGCTATTATCTTAATTTTCGCTTATACAGTTATACTATACGCTCTTTTCTTTAGACTGATGGTTTGCACTTTGTATATATGGTAAGATGTGGCCTTCGGGTTCATTGGAAGAACAAGTTCAAAACATGGTGAAAACATTTGAAATGGAGTTGTTCCACAAAATGAAACCTCAAGACTTCAAAACAGTTGATGCCACAAAGTTAAACGTTTCTGTTAATGGTAAATGTTGCTACAACAAAGATAAGACCAATGATAGTGAATGGACTGGTTAGGCTAAGAGGCTTCAAGGGTTCAGGTTAGCCTAACGCAGGTCGTGGTGTCCCTCTACGTTTGCAAAACGTAGAAGGAGGTTCACTAGTTAGTTGTTTGTTGTTATAGTTCACCAAGGATCCGAAACCGTGATGTTTGGAATCGGTTTTAGGATGATGTTCTTGACGAAGCTATGAAGTTATTCAAGTGAGAAAGAAATAAGCTAAGAGCATATTTCTCAAGGAAGAAGAGAAGATTAGGGAGATGGTGTTATCTGCCCAAATCTGTTGTGTTTATGTTTAAGGCTAAGTTATCTATTTATATGAAGAAGATATAAGCCTTTTAGTTCAGTTAACTAAACTAGTTAGCCTCTTGTTTGCATAGAGAGTTGATCTTTATGGGCGGGAAGGCTTGGATCGCTGGTCCATAGCTTAAAATAATAATACTTTATCTGAGTATGTACTTTGGTCAGAGGAGAACAGTGATTTGACATCGTACTGTAGCACGTGGGTACTTGTTTACATAAGTTTGGGCGGGAAACAAAGCTTTTAACCTTTTAGCCCTTTTAGCGTTAACGTGTTTCAGCCATTTTATTATTTCCTTGGGCTACCCCGACATCAGTAAACTAAATAGAATCTTCAACTTTTGTTGTTTATAAAATTAAATCATCTAATGATATCCCAAGTATTTACGATTTCCAGGCTTGAAACCTCTGACACCAGAAGATGTAGCTAGGATAGGTGGCGGGTACAATATGTTTCTTCAAACTTCATTACCGAAAAATATACAATTGTATGATCCTAGTGAGGAAACTGTGGATACAGCTCACAAACTCTTCACCACTACGTTTTCTCGAGGCTTTGCGGTGGAGATTCTCCAGGTTTATTCCGGTCCTCCGTTGATAGCATATAAGTTTAGGCATTGGGGTTACATGGAGGGACCGTTCAAAGGTCAACCACCCACCGGTGAATTAGTTGAAATGTTTGGTGTATCTACATTTGAGGTGAGAATACAACTTTACTACTGTGTTTTTAATTAAAACTTATTTTAATCTTTGTTATTTATAAAAATTGATGTTTCCTTTTAATTTGTTTTTTAAATATAACGCGTTTGTTTTGGTGGTTTGTTTTGGTGGTTGGAATTTTATATAGCTTTTTCAAATAAAAGTTGTGATCGCTTTGACCAAATCAGATAGCTACTTTTGTGACCATTTCATTTCGGTTCCTAAGGTCACTATGTTTGCGAACGTTTTGCCATAAACTTCAGTCGTTGTACCTTTTTCATAGTAGTATATGTTGTTTGATGATGATTCATGTCTAATTTTGGAACCTTTTGTTAGTTGGATGAAAACTTCAAGATTGTGAAAGTGGAATTCTTCTATGATAGAGGAGAATTGCTCGCTAGTCTCATGAAGGGGGGCGGTGCTGTCACTATCGGAGAGTCCATTACTAGTGGGGAGTCTTCATCATGTCATTTTTCTTAACCGATGAAAAACATTTTTAGTTTACCCTGTTTTACCTGATTTTAATAAATAAAGTTGTGTGTGTGTGTTTTTGTTTTGTATTGTCACTTGTACACATGATCGAAATCATAAAATGTTTTATAGTTGTATAGAGTAATGAAAATTTACATTTTAGACACAACATAGAGGAGCATTGACAAGCAAATCCCTAAATAATAGCCATCACCTACAAATTACTAACGAAAATATGCGTCAGAAAATTTTACTAGTTAGCAATCTCATCTATAAGATGGCATTGACAAATTTTGTAAGGTGCTACTTGGTGTTTTTTTCAACTACATATTGACATCACAATTATGGCAATTATGCCCTTGATAATTCGTCGCTAAAGTTAAATTGTTTTAATAAAAGAAGTTTCAATGTAAATTTTGAAACTGAGAAAAAAATTATAATTCTGAAATTACAATAAGCAAGCATGAAAAAGAAGAAGTAAACATATGCATTGTAAAAACATCCCTAGCTACATCAACTTCATGATGATCCAAATCTTCAATAGTGATTTAACAAAACTTTATGTGCAGCGCGGACAGGGGCGCGATCCATGGTGGCGCGATGGGGCTTCTGCGAGCCTGATAGCGCCTGGTTTGGAGTCGTTGGAGGGGAATTTTATGAAATGATACCCATTTGACCGTTAGACATGCTGCTAGCTTTTTTTTTAATTGGTGAAAAAAGTGGAGAAGAAATGGACGATTCTTTTGCTTTTTAACCTAATTTTTGTTGGACTTTGTTATGAAGGGTATTGAAATTGGGACATTTTTTTTCATTTTATATTTTTTATAAATTATGTTTAATTATAATTTCTAATGTTTGGATTGTTATTTTATAAAACTAGTATAAAACTCGATCTTTTTTTATATAATCTATAATTTATATAAGTTTGTTTTTTTTTTCTAAAACAAGTATATAATTTTTATCTTTTATTATATAAAATTATCTTTTAATTTATATTCTTGTTTTATATTTTCTAAAAAAAATGCATTGAAACCATTGTTCGCTTGAACCACAAGTTCAGGTGGAGGGCCTTCAACGGGCTTCAACAAGTGTACAATTAACATCCAGACAACAATGTATGACACAATATTACTGGATGAATTCAACGGATATTTTTAACGACAACATACAATCTAATGAACAAGCTAATATGTTTTAGATGACAACTTCGCTGACATTAGATTTGAGATGGAACAAAACCTGTAAAAGTGATCCGACTCGGGTTTGTATCCGCTACACATGGTCTATTTTTGTTTAGTTAATTCAATTCCCAAATAATATTTGTATTTGACTATATATATATATATATATATTTAGCATGCATTTTTATTTTTGAAGGAATCCGTTTAAACGGTTGAAGGAGCGAGCACCCAACCAGAAGGAATGAACAGTTTGTCAGACTGCAAAATCAAAATCAAACCAAACCAAAACAAATCACACACACACACACAGCTTGATCTCACATTTCCATAAACCCTAACAATCACCGATCTCAATTAATGGCAATGCTTCAATCTCACAGGCTGAGAGCTCTGATTTGAAATGCAATGCAGCCGAGTAATTCCTCACCACCGCCATTGATTCCCCAGGGTTTCGTCATTTTTAGGTTGTTTTTGTTGCTTCATTTTATTCAACAAGGAGCCGGTGGTGGTGGTAATAATAATAATAACAATATGGATTTGTCCAAGGTCGGTGAGAAGTTTCTCACTTCAGTACGTTCCGCCAGATCCATTGCCTTTCTTCCTTCAACGTCCGATCGCCCCGAGGTCGGTCATTCAAATACTTTTAGGCCTTATTTATGCATATTTTATTACGTAACATGTTGTTCAATATTTTGTTGTAGGAATTGTTCTGTTTCTGGTGACAGTAGCTCGGTGTAATTTAATTTTTAATGATGAATTAGTGTAGCATTTGTTAGGTATGCAAGTTACTATGCATTCATTGTTGATTGCCCATTATGCAACCTCTAGGATAGTGAAATTGTAATGTTTAGTTAGTGAACATATTGAATTGGATGTATGTACGTGCCCTAAACAGATAGCGTGTAATCAGTGTAATTATACACTTTAGATTGGCAATGCATGTAACAGAGAAAGGCCAGGATCGATCACTATCGAGTGGTGTATTATGGGGAAGCTAAGATGTTAGAATAACATGCATTGAGTATTTGAGTGTGTATAGCTATAGAGACTCTTTTTGATGTTTTTAAGTGTAGAAGCTTTGAAAAAATTGATTGCTGCACCCTTACTAAGAACTTTGCGTATTCAGTGCTTTTTCCTCTTCAGATTCAGTCCAGAAAGAGGACATCACATGCCTAAAACTTTTGGTCATTAAAGTAGTTACTTGATAAAAGTTAACGCGGACGTTTAATAGGCCTTTAAAGTTTGATTATTTGGAAATCATTTCTTACAGGTTCCAGCACGGGCTGCAACTGCAGCAACTATAGCTCGTGCACTTGCTTCAATCCCGCCAAATCATAGGCAAAGTCTCTCTTCAAGTTCTGAAGAACTGAGTTCAATATATGGTAACACATCTTGGGCTCAAATAGTGGACGAGCTTGAAGAAGAATTTTATGAAGAGGTTTAACATCTTTGAAATTGTAAACTTACATTTTCTGAAATATGATACCTTATCTGTAGTCTATACTGAAAAGCTAGTTCTGTTTTTTGGTTCTGATGTATATACACAGTTGATCAATCATCCTGCAGTTTTTCAAGTTGCTTCAGCTATGTTTAGTTTTTATTCTACAGTTAGTGTAAAATTGTCCCTAGCCCAGTACTCAAGCTAGTTTGTATAAATCTTAAAAAGGTTGTTATTGTTTGATTATTTCTATTGTGTATATGTGTTTGTTTCCTTACTGATCTGTTTATCTTTAGTTTGGGGGTCGGTAAAGGAGCATCAGACTATAATTATGATGAGTATTGCTTTTTATATGACGATGTGAATAATATCATAACTAGCAGCTGCTGAATTTGTGGGTGTAGATGTTTGATCCTGTTCGGCACACTTTAGAGAATCTTTCATCTGAAGAACTTGAGCTCACATATTTTGAAGGGAAGGTAATATCATTATCCATTTCATCTATTAGACAGTTTAGATATATATATACATACTTGTATATTAGAGGGATCAATGTGTGTTAGACAATATAATATTAGGCGGCTCTTGTAAGCCTAGTATTCTAGGTGGTATAAAACTGTAACTTTAGGTTTTATACATGTCGTCTATTATTCCTATTGTATTCATTCAGAAATAATATTTACCTCCAAAATACAAGGTTTGATTTGGTATCAGAGCCAATCATTCCTAAACCCTAAATCTGCCGTCGCTAATCCTAAACCTCCAGCAATCATCTTCCTCTTCAATCCAATCGGATTTTTCTTTTGATTTCTTAATGGCAATGATACAACCCTTCTCCACAGTCGAAAAGACTACTCATAATTCCCACAAATTTGCTTTCAGCCTTTCACCCACAAACTACGGGTATTGGAAAACTATGATTCAACATTTTCTTGTTACTAACAACCTATTCGGCTATGTGGATGGAACCATCAAATGTCCACCACCAAAAACTGCAGCCACAACTGACACCGTCTTTGTTGATAACCCTAGTTATTTTCATTGGATTGCAAACGATGCACACGTCCGGATGATCATAATCTCCACCATCTCTGAAGAATCATTCCAACATGTGCAAGGAACAGCGTCTCGTGAAGTCTGGCTTGCTTTGGCCCATGCATATGCACCAACCAATCCATCTCGTGAGTTTTCTCTTCGTACTCAACTCCTACGAATTGAACAAAAGGGAGATGAATCTCCTACAATGTATCTTGCCCGTGCTCAAGAATATGCTACTGCTCTCGCAAATATAGATGAGCCTATTAAAGATAAAGAACTTGTGATGCTTGCTTGCTATATCTGGCCTTCGCTCAGAATACAATCCCTTGAAGTCGGGTCTCCTCACTCGGGTTCCACCAGTTACCTTTGTTGAGTTGCATGGTCTCATCAATGATCATGACTTCATGTACTCCCGAGCCTCTCCTGCTGTTCCCCAGGTTTTTACTGCAGCAACTGGCCACCATGAATCACTAATTCGTCCTAACGCTATTCAGCCATCTCAAATACAATCGCTGCAACAACTTGCATCGCAACTAGGGCTTCAACTGAATCTTTCGGCTTCTCCTAACCAACAGCCGCAAGCTTTTTATTCCAACCGTGGAGCTGGGCATCGCGGTTATCGGCGAGGATCTTATCGTGGTGGAAATGGAAATCGTGGTAACCCTTCGCGTAATCGCGATGACAATCGGAATTCTTCTACTCGATCACCACAATTTGGTTGGGCTTCAACCCAAAACATGGTCTACGGACATTGCAACCGGTGTGGAATCGGCCACATTCCATCTCAATGCCCAACACAATCTGGAAACTCATCCAACCGATCTCAACCACAAGCTAACTATGCTGCCATTTCTGACAATGGATCTCAATCTGGCGGTGTTCGTTAGTGGCCTGACACGGGGTCAAATAGTCATGCTGGTCCAGATTTGGCAAACTTGGATAACTCTGAAGCATACCTTGTTAATGACTCACTCCATGTTGGTGATGGTAATCCACTCCCTATTTTTCATATTGGTTCTTCTAAAATCTACTCTTCAAATAAAACACTAAATCTTTCTAATATATTACATGTTCCTCAACTCAAAAAGAACTTGTTATCTGTCCAACAATTTTGTACCGAAAATGATGTTTTCTTTGAATTTCATTCGTCTTTTTTTTGTTGTGAAGGACGAGTCTACACGACATACCCTACTCGCGGGTCCAACTAAAGATGGTTTATATTCACTCCGCCTTCCTACATTGAAGTCTCTTCCACGTGTTTCATTCACTGCTACTAAAGCTTCATCAACCATCTGGCACAACCGTCTTGGACATCCGCATGCTCATGTTTTTCATTCTATTGTTTCTGCTTTTTCATTACCTGTTTTGAATAAACTTTGTTCGTCTTTATGTACTCCCTGTCAATTAGGGAAATCTTCTAAGTTGTCTTTGAACCTTTCTAATTTTCGCAGTAATAATATCTTGGATTTGGTTTATTGTGATGTTTGGGGACCGGCTCCCGCTTTGTCATATGATGGTCATCGCTATTTTCTATTATGTGTTGACCACCACACTCGTTACATGTGGTACTTTCCACTTGCCCAGAAACCTGATGTTTATCCAATCTTCAAATTCTTTATCACAATGGTAGAACGACAAACTAATACCAAACTAAAAAATGTTCAATCTGACAGGGGAGGTGAATTTAGAAACCTTTCTTCACTTCTATCCTCTCTTGGCATCGTGCATCGGGGTTCGTGTCCTCACACAAGTGCTCAAAACGGTATTGTTGAACGCCGTCATCGTCACGTTGTGGAAACGGGTCTTGCTCTCCTTGCTCACTCTCACCTTCCACAACGATTTTGGCACTTTGCCTTTGAAATAGCGGTATTTCTCATAAACCGAATGCCATCCCGCTCTAACTCACACATATCTCCTTTTCAACACATTTTCAAACGCCCTCCTAATTACTCATTTCTACGAGTTTTCGGGTGTCAATGTTTTCCCTACTTACGCCCTTATAATCCACATAAAATGGATTTTCGCTCCACCCCATGCATCTTTCTTGGCTACAGTCCTAATCATCATGGTTATCGCTGCCTTGACTTAGCCACTGATCGTATTTACATTGCACGTCATGTGCGTTTCAATGAAGATCACTTTCCTTTTGAACCAACACCACAATCCAGCCCCTCTCCCAAACCTGATCCATATTACTCTTCTTACCCAGCTCCCGCTTTTCCACTCCTACCTCTCCTCCGGGCTTCCCAGCCCAACCAACCCAACAACCTCATGACTCTTTATTCATGGCCCATTCTCAAACGAACCCATCACCTACGGCCCTGCCATCTAATCACCCATCACCCACAGCCCAATCACCCACGACCCAATCCCTTGAGCCTATCCCCACTACTGTTCCAAACCCAACACCACCTGAACAACCTTCCACACAACCGTCCATTCTTAACCCTCCTCCTCAACCTCAGCCGGCAGCCCCAAGTTCAAGGCCTGCCAACCTTCGGCCCAATCCTACTCCTACCCAACGTTATTCTCCTTCCTCATTTCATACTTCTCTTACTCCTCTCCTTCCGAGCCTTCTTCTTTTACCATCGCCAACAAGTATCCGGAATGGCGTAATGCCATGACGGAAGAGCTTACCGCGCTTGCTAAAAACGGTACATGGTCTCTTGTTCCTCCTGTCAAAAACTCTAACATTATTGATTCAAAGTGGGTCTACAGGTTGAAAAAGGATCAAGATGGAAAGGTTACTCGGTTTAAAGCTCGCCTTGTCGCGAAAGGATATCGTCAACAGCCTGGAATAGATTATCAAGAGACTTTCAGTCCGGTTATTAAAGCAACTACCATCCGGGTTCTTCTCTCTTTGGCGGTTAGCAACCAATGGCCTTTGAGACAACTAGATGTTCAAAATGCTATCCTGCACGGTGATTTAGACGAGATCGTATACATGTGTCAACCGCCTGGCTTCGTTGACAAAGATAAGCCCAATCATGTGTGTCTACTACATAAATCTTTATACGGGTTCAAGCAGGCACCGCGCGCTTGGTTCACTCGGCTTTCAAGCACACTTCAGTCTATCGGTTTCACTGGGTCTAAAACCAATCCATCATTATTCATTCTGAAGACCAAGGGAGTTCTTGTGTATGTGCTTGTTTATGTCGATGATATCATTGTAACAGGCAACAATGTCAACGCCATTAATGATGTCATTGGTAAGCTTAGCTCCACCTTTGCGGTTAAGGACTTAGGGGACTTACATTATTTTTTGGGCATTGAAATCATACCGAATGGCAAAAATATTATCTTATCTCAACGTAAGTACATCTCTGAGCTAATCACTAAAGCAGGTTTAGCGGATTGTAAATCAGTCCCCTCACCAATGAGTAGTTCGCATGTTTTATCTCTCGGTGACAGCGCTCTTATGATCGATGCCACTAAATATCGTCAAACCGTCGGTGCTCTTTAGTATGTGACTCTCTCGCGGCCAGACATTATGCTGTCAATAAAGTGTGTCAATATATGCATGCCCCTACAGTATTCTTCGTTATCTCAAAGGTACCTCACATTTTGGTCTCTTAATTCGTCATGACTCCGCATCCACTCTTCATGCCTTCACCGATTCCCAGTGGCCTAGCTCGCTTAAGGCATATTCGGATGCGGACTGGGCTGGTTGTCTGGATGATCGTCGATCCACGGGGGGATTTGCAATCTATTTTGGATCGAATCTGATCTCTTGGAACGCTCGAAAACAACGAACTGTTTCCCGGTCCTCAACTGAATCTGAATACAAGGCTCTTGTTGACACTGTTGCTGAACTAACGTGGCTTCTGAAGCTCTTCTCAATGAACTCGGGATTGTCACAAAATCAGTCCCCACGCTTTGGTGTGATAATCTTGGAGCCACATATCTTCTGCTAATCCGGTGTTTCATGCTCTAACAAAACATGTGGAGGTCGACTTTAATTTTGTTCGTGAAAAGGTGGCAGAAGGCAAGCTGAAAGTTCAGTTCATCTCGACAGCAGATCAGATTGTTGATGTGTTTACGAAACCACTACCATCTCAACGTTTTCTAGTTTTGAGGTCCAAGTTGCAGGTCGTTCCCCGTCCTCAACTTGCGGGGGAATGTTAGACAATATAATATTAGGCGGCTCTTGTAACCCTAGTATTCTAGGTGGTATCAAACTGTAACTTTAGGTTTTATATATGTCGTCTATTATTCCTATTGTATTCATTCATAAATAATATTTACCGCCAAAATACAAGGTTTGATTATGTGTAATTGTATCTATTATATATTCTCATGTAATCTGCTATTATTAATCACAAATACAATACATGGGTTTACCAAGATTAACTTGGTATCAGAGCTAGGCTCTGTAACCCTAATTCTCAATTCAGCAGCCGCCACCAATCTCTCTACCTTTTCCGATTAGATCCCCTTCCACCATCATCACAGACGCAATCCTACCACTCCCTTACACCACAACAATCACTGATGGCTTTACTAGCTGCTTTTTCTACTGTCGAGAAAACAAACCACAACTCCCACAAGTTTGGTTTCACCTTGTCGTCCACCAATTATGGTTATTGGAAGACTATGATACAACCCTTCCTTGTAACCAACAAACTTTTCGGTTATGTTGATGGATCTATTCCATGTCCTGCTCCCACATTCACCATTCCAGCCGCTGACAAAAACACTAAACCACAACTCAGATTAATCCCAATCATGAAATCTGGGTTTCTAATGATGCGCATGTACGTATGCTTCTTCTGTCTATAATATCTGAAGGTGCTTTCAAACATGTTCAAGGTACAACTTCGAGGGAATTATGGGTAGCATTGGAACGTGCTTTTGCCCCTCATGCTTCCTCCCGTGAATACACTCTGAAACAGCAGCTACAAAGGATTCAAATGGCAGAGAATGAAACTGTTATTGCCTATCTCACTCGTGCTCAGGAGTATGCTGATGCTTTGGCAAATATTGGAGAACCGGTCAAAGAAAAGGATCTGGTTATGCATGTGTTGACAGGACTTCGTGACGAGTACAATACTTTGAAGTCTACCATATTGGGCCGTCAGTTCCCGACCGCTTTTTCTGACTTGAATGGCCTTATCTCTGACCATGATTACATGGTTAAGAAACCTGAACTAGTCACTGCTCAGGCTTTTACTGCCACCACCACCACACCGTCACCACCTCCTGCCATCCCAGCAGACACGTTAACAGCCCTTCAACAAGTTATGTCTCAACTTGGTCATACGGTCCAGCAATCATCCACCCAGCCGCAGGCCATGTATGCTTCTCGTGGTCGTGGCCGTGGATATTCAAACAAAAACCGTGGTGGACATGGTAATTATCGTTACTCCAATAATAACAACAATCGTGGTGGCAACAGGGGTTAATTCAGTTGGTCCACAACTCAAAATACAATTCATGGCACTTGCAATAGATGTGGCATCGGGCACATGCCATCTCATTGCCCCCACCGTGATCCTAACACTATGAGGTCACAACAACCAACGACCAACTATGCTGACTTCCGCTCACAGGCATCAACTGCATGGCTTCCCGACACTGGTTCCAACAGTCATGTTGCATCTGATCTTCAAAGTTTTGATAACTCCGCCCCCTATTACTGTGCAGATTCTCTTCATGTTGGCAACGGTGAGGGTTTACCTATCTTACATATTGGTTCAACTAAATTTCATTCACCCACAAAAACATTTTCAATATCTGATATTCTTCACGTTCCACAAATCTTCACGTTCCACAAATTAAACGCAATCTTCTTTCTGTTCAAAAATTTTGTCTTGATAACAACGTTTTCTTTGAATTTCATGCAACTTTTTTTTTGTGAAGGATGTGATTACATGGAACACCCTCCTCATGGGTCCAAGTGACAACGGGCTCTACTCCATTCAAGTTCCGGTGCTTCGTTCTCTTCCTAAAGTTGCTTTCTCTGCTGTTCGTGCTTCTGCTGATACATGGCATAAAAGACTTGGGCATCCACATCCAGATCTTTTGAAGTCCTTGATTTTTAATTTTTCACTTCCTGTCAGTAATAAAAGTTTGAGTCAATCTTGTAATTCGTGCCACATGGGAAAATCCTCAAAACTGCATTTGTTATCTTCCACTTTTCAGAGTAATAATGTTTTGGATTTAATTTTTTGTGATGTTTGGGGGCCAGCACCAGTTAAATCCCCCAATGGTGATAGTTATTTTTTACTCTGTGTTGATCATTTTACTCGTTATATGTGGTTCTACCCGTTAAAACAAAAATCCGATGTTTGCACGGTTTTTAAGCAGTTGCATTCTATGATTGAAAGACAATTTAACACTAAACTAAAATCGGTCCCAACTGATTGGGGTGGCGAATTTCGATCTCTTTCTCCCTATTTTACCTCACTTGGCATCGTTCACCGTTATCTTTTCCTCACACCAGTGAGCACAATGGGTTTGTTGAGCGCAGACATAGACATGTGGTTGAAACCGGACTCACCCTTCTCGCTCAGTCGGGTGTCCCTCAACGTTTCTGGCATTTTGCCTTTGACACGGCAGTGTTCCTCATCAATCGTATGCCATCACGTACTGCTTCCAAAATTTCTCCATTTGAACACATCTTCAAACGAACACTGGATCTCTCCTTTCTACGTGTTTTTGGTTGCCAATGTTATCCTCATTTACGACCTTACAACAAACATAAGATGGATTTTCGCTCATTGCCATGTGTCTTCTTTGGTTATAGCTCCTCCCATCATGGTTATCGTTGTCTCGTTACCACAACTAATCGCCTTTACATTGCTCGACATGTGCGTTTCAATGAATCTCTTTTTCCATTTTCGCAACCAAATCCTCTCCCACAATCTTCTCCACAACCTGATCCCTATATCTCCTCCTATCCTATACCTCCAAATGTCCCTATTTCTATTTCGCCTGACACATCACCTGATCCACAGCCCACATCCACCCCTACAGCACCACAATCACCCCCACCGATACCCACTACCACCATTCCCACCGAAACCGCAGCCTCTTCACCACCAGTCTTGGCTCCACAATCTTGGCTCCACAAAATTCCACTCAGGCCCATTCCTCTCCTGTCCAAACTTACGTACCAGAGACGTACCAAACAACCTGTTCAACCGTCCACCACTACCACCGCCCCTTTAAACCGTTCAAGACCTGCAAATCTCAGACAAAATCCTCCTAAAACTAACCATTATCAACCATCTGCCTATACCGCCACCACTGATACCATTCAACATGAACCCTCCACCTTCACCGTTGCACATAAATATCCTCAATGGCGGGATGCCATGACTGCCGAATACAATGCACTAATGAAAAATGGTACTTGGACTTTAGTTCCACCAGTTAAGAATGCTAATGTTGTTGATTGCAAATGGGTTTATAGATTCAAACGGGATCAACATGGGGTCATTACAAGATACAAGGCTCGTCTCGTTTCTAAAGGTTTCAACCAACAGGCTGGTATTGATTATCATGAAACCTTTAGTCTCGTTGTCAAAGCCACAACGATACGGGTGGTTCTTACTTTGGTGGTTACTCGCGGATGGTCTCTTCGACAGTTGGATGTTCAGAACGCATTTTTAAATGGTGATTTGCGTGAGACTGCTTACTTACGACAACCACCTGGCTTTACTGATCCTAAACGTCCTGTGCTTGTTGCACAAATCACTATACGGTCTGAAGCAGGCCCCTCGCGCATGGTTTCAACGATTATCTGGGGCTCTTTAGAAAGTGGGCTGTAAGGGATCAAACACTGATCCGTCACTTTTTATTTACTCTCATGCGGGTACTCTGTTATACATGCTTGTGTATGTGGATGATATTATTTTGACCGGCAATAGTCCAATTGTCATTGATAGAGTTGTTCAACATTTGAGTACTACTTTTGCCTTACAAGATATGGGTGCTCTCGGTTATTTCTTGGGGATTGAAGTTAACTCCAAAGGGCCAAATATATTGCTTTCTCAGAAGAAATACATCTTGGAAGTCTTAAACAAAGCAGGCCTTTCCACATCTAAGCTTGTTTCATCTCCGTGCTCAACTTCGGCTAACTTGGCTCTTGGTGACAGCCAGCCATTTGACAACCCAGTTAGATATCGTCAGATTGTTGGCGCCTTACAATATCTCCCCCTTACACGGCCTGATATAGCTTTTGCAGTCAACAAAGTTTGTCAGTTTATGCATTCCCCTATACAAAATCATTGGTCTGTTGTCAAACATATTCTCAGATATCTTCATCTTCAGAGCAGTTTAGTTCATGGTTTATTTATCCAACGCTCCTCTGGTTCTACATTACATGCTTACACAGATGCTCATCATCAACATTATCGACCTTTAACAGCCATGCAGACGGGGCTGGTTGTCCTGATGACCGTCGATCCACCGGGGGTTTTGCCATTTATCTTGGTTCCAATCTTGTCTCTTGGTGAGCTCAGAAACAACGAACCGTTTCTCGATCCTCAACTGAATCTGAATACAAGGCCTTAGCTGACACAGTGGCTGAGCTTACTTGGCTTGAAGCACTCCTCCGTGAACTTAGTGTACCAGTGACGTCTGCTCCAGTCTTATGGTGTGATAATCTCGGGGCCACATATTTGTCAGCAAATCCAGTCTTTCGTGCTCGCACAAAGCATGTCGAGGTCGATTTCCATTTTGTACGAGAAAGAGTTGCTCAAGGGAAACTGTCAGTTCAATTTATCTCTACTCATGATCAGATAGCAGATGTTTTTACAAAGCCATTATCCTCGGAACGATTCATGCTCTTACGGGACAAGCTACAGCTCGTTTCCCGGGCTTAGCTTGAGGGGGACTATTAGACAGTTTAGATATATATATATACATACTTGTATATTAGAGGGATCAATGTGTAATTGTATCTATTATATATTCTCATGTAATCTGCTATTATTAATCACAAATACAATACGTGGGTTTACCAAGATTAACTTCATCCATGCAAGGAAAGTTGTCAATGTTTTAGTTCCTGTTTGGAAAATTATACATTCTGTTCATTTGGTCATCCATGACCATGAGCCTTATCACATTCTTTTTAGAGATTTTGGCACCCAATTTTCTCATTCATGTAACACGGTGCATGTGTATGAAAACTTTTCATATTGCAAAAATGTGTTGCTTTATCAGTAAAAGTACTAATTTTCTCAGTTATATGACACGGGTTTGTTTAACTGTTCAATGGTGCAAGTTGACTTTTTTGCTTTTCCATGCATCTAGATTCTGTTAATGTTTATTAGTTGAAATTGGATTTTGTTGTTTACAGGCTGCTCTTAGGTTATTACAGCTGGATAAAATAACAGAAAGTTTGTCTCACCAAGTAATGGATCACCACGAAGTAATGGGTAAGATTAAAATTCACCTTCTATTGTTTATATAACATTGGTATGCTATTATTTATTATCTGCCTACATGACTCGCATTATATCTAACCTTTAATGGTCTTGCAAGTTGCAACATTCTGGTAACATGCTAATGGTTTCTTTCTTATCCAGTGAAAGGAATGCATTTGGTAAAGGAGCTGGAGAAAGACATGAAGATTGCAAACATCATTTGCATGGTAAGCAGGTGATGATGTTCACATTTATCTGCCTTAATCTGATTTAGTTGAACCATAAGCTTAAGGACACTGGAATAAGTCTAGCTTATAATGAAGTATTAGATTAAGTTAGGTTTGTTTTTAACTCACAAATCATCATCTATGCTATCAATAGCGGTGCTATAGCGGTTATCGGTCCGGCGGTAAAATAGCGGTCGAAATATCGGTCCAAATAGCGGTCCCGATAATTGTGGCGCTATTTACCGCTATTTCGCCGATATTTGGCCACTGATACATCGGAAATAGCTGTGAGATTCTCAGTTTAATATTTTTGACCCAATTGTTACTTTTTTTGGCCCAAACTGTAAGCCCATAACCCAATTTCATTATGATTATTATTGAACGATTAGCTTATTGCCCTAAAAATACCTCAATCGCTGCTAATGCTCATCTCCGATACCCATTTCTTCAGCCGCTGCTGATGCTTATATATTTATGGCTTTCGATAAAGTGATTAAATCATGTCTTAAATTAAAAATATTGTTACTTTTTGTTTTGAACTATTGACTTTTATGATTTTGGTATTAAGACTTAAGTATTATTATTAGATAACTTTTGGTGTCATATATATATATATATATATATATGTATATATATATATACCGCTATCCCACCGCAATAACCGATATCTCAGATATCGGTCATTGACCGATATCCGCTATTTTTTGGCATTAACTGCATAGATCATCATTGATATACACTTGAACTTGCAGAATGGACGACGACACTTAACTTCTTCAAGAAATGAGGTATCAAGGGATCTTATTGTAAACACAAATTCTAGAAGGAAACAAGCTCTTCTGGTATTGCACATCCTTTAAGAAACTTAACATTTTTATTTTTTATTATATGAATCCTGGAGTGTTGATATAAGATGACAAGCTGTATCTAAACTTCCTAAAAAATATTGTAGGACGTACTCCCAGTATTAGCAGAGCTTCGACGTGCACAAGATATGCAAGTAGCACTAGAAACGCATGTCACTGCAGGGAACCTTTTTAAGGTTTTAAACTTGTTTCTATATATTTCCATTTTGTTTAATACTTTTCCTTTGTGTCAAATATTTTTATATTCATATATCTATCCAAGACTGTAGCTTTATGCATGACTGGTTCACTGTACAGGCATTCCAGATCTTACCTGAGTATCTTCAACTCCTGGATGGTTTCTCAGGGCTTTTGGTCATACAAGAGATGAGTCGTGGTGTGGAGGTAAAAGTTTTAAGCAATTGAAAATTAAATAGGATTTATCCTTTTTCAGAAAAAAAAAGTTTACTTCTAGAAGGATTGCATATTTGCATAATGAAGAACTGAAGACGGCTGTTTCACACTTCCATTATATAATTGGTTCAAATCGAGAATTATCCCTTGCTTTCTGAGTATAAATGGATCATGCTCAAAATAGCATCGGACGGCTTAGATTAAGTTGACATGAACAGAATAGTATATGATGGCCTAGATTAGAACTCTTGGTTTTAAGAGGTCTGAAAGTGAACGCATGAATGCTTTATAATATTGTATTGATATTATAGCAATTGCGCTTGTTAAAATTTCAGTACTAATTTAAAACAAAGAAAATATGAATATAGTATTGTATTGTCTATGCAGATCTGGCTGGAAAAAGCTCTACAGAAATTGGATTCACTTTTACTTGGAGCGTGCAGAGACTTCAAAGAAACAAGCTTCTTAACTGTAAGACAATAATATACTGATCGGTGTTTCCATTTACTTTTTATGGTGTCCGAGTGATACAATTTGTATGCTTTGTGGCACATGTTGTGATACTTACAGGTGGTTGATGCATATGCATTAATTGGTGATGTTCCTGGTCTTGCTGAAAAGATACAAAGCTTCTTTATGCAAGAAGTTATATCCGAAACCCATACGGTGCTCAAGAATATTGTGCTACAGGTATTTGCATTATTACCACATGTGTATCAAGTATTATTCAAGCTGGTTATCTGATTGTAATTATTCAATATCACATTATAAGTTTCAGAGGGTACATCCAAACACCCTTAATAGCTATAGCCAATTAGCCATCTCATTATTAATTAGCTAACACTACAATGGTGAATGTGGCAGGATCTAGAAGTTTTTGTAGTACAAAACAGCAGGTATCATTTCTGTACATTTGTAACCACTAACCAGTTGTTTGATATACTTAAACCTTCTTTGTGTTTGCATATTAGGCTTACATATAGTGATCTATGCACACGAGTACCTGAATCCAAGTTTAGAGAGTGTTTGCTCGCAACACTAGCTGTCCTCTTCAATTTGATGTGCTCATATCATGCAATCATGAATTTTAATTCAGATCATAAGGTATAATATGTGGATTTTGTCACTTTCTTGGTCTACTTTTAATCTGGTTACATGAGATTAGAGTTTGCAATGGAAGGCATTTGTATATGAATGAGATGATTTGGATTGTGTTTTATTTCAAATGGGTCAAGTCAAACAGGTAAAAAGCCAAAAGTCTATTCAAAATGCATACAACCTCCTAAATTGTTTCATTTAAGTTTTAGACTATTGTTGTATAATCATTGTTTTTTAGTCATTAGAAAAATGGGCAAAAGGGTGTTAGCAGATCAACATGATCCGACCATTTTTTACCCTCAAAAAATCTGTTTTGACCAGTTACAGTATCTCTTTAATTTCTGTCACAGGTTTATTTGGACCATTTAACAGCTACTATGCAGGAAGAACATAAAGGTGCTGTTACCTCTTAAGAATGCCCAACACGCTGACTCATTATCAGAAAACTCTTCTGATCCAAAGGCTGAAAACGGCTCTCTCTCTGAACCCATGGACCAAGAGGCCACTTTAGCTTCAGTAGAAGAACCTACAACATCTGCTACCACATTTCCTGATCTGTCTGGTTCAGAACCGAGAGACGGTGGACGTGGGGCATCAAGCAGTGGGTCCTCTTGGTTTCAGCTCAGAAGTGATGCAACAACATTTGTTTCACAAACATTACAAAGTGGTCGTAGGAATCTTTGGCAACTTACAACAAGCCGTCTTTCTGTATTGCTTTCTTCTGATGCTGTTGTTTCAACTAGCATTCATCAGTTCTTAAGAATTTATGAAGATCTTAATATATTCATTTTAGCTGGTGAAGCTTTCTGTGGTGCTGAAGCTGTTGAATTCAGGCTGAGATTGAAAGCTATATGTGAAAATTACTAAACTTCCTTTCACCGCCAGAGTATATATGTAAGTTCACATTATCTCATATTCATTTAGATATATTATCTTTGTATGTCATTTGCTTTTTTAAGTTTTTTCAGTTATTTCATTTCAGGCTCTAAAAATGGTTTTGGAAAAAGAAAGCTGGTGCACAATTCCACCAGAAACAATCCAGGTAGTTAGTTTTGCAGGTCTTGTTGGCGATGGGGCTGCATTGGTTATTCAATCTGGTTCAAGAGAGTTCCAGTCTAAGAAATCAGCAGATTTGATGAAAATTAGCCTCACACAGACTGGATTTTCCCATTGGATGGATAATGGAAATCCATTTTGTCCAAAAACTGCTTCCAAGGAATTTGATGACCCTTCTACATATGAAGAAACCAATGAAAAAAACAACTCATTACTTAATATTGATGAGAATCATCACAGCAATAATGGCCGTGCTGATCCTGAAGATGAAAATGAAGATCTTCTTGCAGATTTTATTGATGAGGATAGCCAGCCGGATTCCTAAGCCGAATTGTTCAAGAAGTCACTCTTCATCATGGAGTATTGAAGAGATGGAAGCACACACAGGATCTTCAATCTGTGCCTAAGATTAGTTATACCTCCATACTCTTTGATGGAGGTGTGCATTAAACCAAATTAACCGAACCTAAACCATAACCAATGGGTCAGTTTTGGTTGTTTGTATCTCCGTAACCGATAAAAACCAAACTGGCCCACAATTTATGAAAAATAGGGTTAACCAACCCAACCCACTACCTTTATATAATGAGAAATCTGCATTTTGTCTCCCTGGAAAATAACGTCGCGAGATGGGTTAACCACTAAAAAAGATTTTGCGAACTTTGGACTATTGTGATATTTAGGCGGGTCAGTCTGTGCCCTTGCCGTCAGTTGACCGTGAGTTAACTGACAAAAAAACGTTGAAATTATCATTTTACCCCTGAGCCTGTTAACCACTAAAAAAGATTTTGCGAACTTTGGACTATTGTGATATTTAGGCGGGTCAGTCTGTGCCCTTGCCGTCAGTTGACCGTGAGTTAACTGACAAAAAAACGTTGAAATTATCATTTTACCCCTGAGCCTATAAATAATATTAAAACTTATGTTCTAAAATCGTGGGGTTCGAACCCGCGACCTTTGGTATAGCAACAAACAACACCAACCATTTGAACTAAACTAATATTTGATATAGCTATACAATATGTAATATATATTCCTTGCTTTGTTTAAGAATTTCTCTTCACCTTCATCATTTGCCAACATTTTTAAAAACCATTTTGAAAACAACCATTTTGTCATTTGTAAAAAAACTTAAAAGAACAATTTTTAGTAATATTTTCACTAAAAAATGGTTTGTTTTAGTAATATTTTAGCCTGAAAACAATGAAACGACTCAATTTTTTGTAAACATTTCACCCGAAAACAACGAAACGACTTGTTTTTTTGCAAACTTTTCACCGGAAAACAACGAAACAGCTCGTTTTTTGTTAAACTTTTAGCCCGAAAACAACGAAACGGGCCGTATTTTAGTGAACTTTTAGCCCGAAAACAACGAAACGACTCGTTTTTTTGTAAACTTTTCACCCGAAAACAACGAAACGACTCGTTTTTTGGTAAACATTTAGCCCGAAAACAACGAAACGACTCGTTTTATGGTAAACTTTTAGCCCGAAAACAACGAAACGACTCGTTTTTTAGTGAACTTTTAGCCCGAAAACAACGAAAGGACCCGTTTTTTAGTAAACTTTTAGCCCGAAAACAACGAAACGGACCATTTTTTGGTAAACTATTCGCCCGAAAACAACGAAACAGACCGTTTTGTTGTAAACTTTTAACCCGAAAACAACGAAACGAGCCGTTTTTTAGTAAACTTTTCGCCCGGAAACAACAAAACGGGCCGTTTTTTAGTAAATTTTTCGCCCGAAAACAACGGAACGAGCCGTTTTTTAGTAAACTTTTAACCCGAAAACAACCAAACGAACCGTTTTTTAGTAAACTTTTAACCCGAAAACAACCAAACGAACCGTTTTTTAGTAAACTTTTCACCCGAAAACAACCAAACAAACCTTTTTTAGTACACTTTTAACCCGAAAAGAACCAAAACGAGCCGTTTTTTAGTAAATTTTTCACCCGAAAACAACCAAAACAACCGTTTTTTAGTAAACTTTTAACTCGAAAACAACCAAAACGAACCGTTTTTAGTAAACTTTTCACCCGAAAACAACCAGAACAACCGTTTTTTAGTAAACTTTTAACCCGAAAACAAGCAAAACGAACTGTTTTTTAGTAAACTTTTCAGCCGAAAACAACCAAAACGAACCGTTTTTTAGTAAAATTTTCACCCGAAAACAACAAAACGAACCGTTTTTTAGTAAACTTTTCACCCGAAAACAACCAAACGAACCGTTTTTTAGTAAAATTTTCACCCGAAAACAACAAAACGAACCGTTTTTTAGTAAACTTTTCACCCGAAAACAACCAAACGAACTTTTTTTTAGTAAACTTTTAACCAGAAAACATCCAAAAACGAGCCGTTTTTTAGTAAACTTTTAACCCGAAAACAAACAAACGAACCGTTTTTTAGTAAACTTTTAACCCGAAAACAACCAAACGAACCGTTTTTTAGTACACTTTTAACCCGAAAACAACCAAAACAAGCCGTTTTTTAGTAAACTTTTCACCCGAAAATAACCAAAACAACCGTTTTTTAGTAAACTTTTAACTCGAAAACAACCAAAACGAACCGTTTTTTTAGTAAACTTTTCACCCGAAAACAACCAAAACGAACCGTTTTTTTAGTAAACTTTTCACCCGAAAACAACCAAACGAACCGTTTTATAGTAAACTTTTAACCCGAAAACAAGCAAAACGAACCGTTTTTTAGTAAACTTTTCACCCGAAAACAACCAAAACGAACCGTTTTTTAGTAAAATTTTCACCCGAAAACAACAAAACGAACCGTTTTTTAGTAAACTTTTAACCCGAAAACAACCAAACGAACCGTTTTTTAGTAAACTTTTCACCCGAAAACAACCAAACGAGCTGTTTTTTAGTAAACTTTTAACCCGAAAACAACAAAAAACGAGCCGTTTTTTAGTAAACTTTTAACCCGAAAACAAGCCAAACGAACCGTTTTTTAGTAAACTTTTCACCCGAAAACAACAAAACGAACCGTTTTTAGTAAACTTTTAACCCGAAAACAACAAAACGAACCATTTTTTAGTAAACTTTTAACCCGAAAACAACCAAAAACGAGCCGTATTTTAGTAAACTTTTCACCCGAAAACAACCAAATGAACCGTTTTTTAATAAACTTTTCTCCCGAAAACAACCAAGCGAACCGTTTTTTAGTAAACTTTTAACCCGAAAACAACAAAACGAACCGTTTTTTAGTAAACTTTTCACCCGAAAACAACCAAACGAACCATTTTTTAGTAAATTTTTCACCCGAATGACCGGAAAAACGAGATGTCCGGAATCCATGGCGACGTGGTGCCGGAGGTTAGGGGTTTTGGTCGGAATGACTTATGGGTTTGAGGATTTGAGAGATTCGATTACTTGTAATGAAACTGATGATGATGAAGAACATTAAGTATGTTTGAGGTTTATGATGATGAAGATGATGATCTGCTCTGATGATGAAGATGAGTATTATTATTATTATTATTATTATTATTATTATTATTATTATTATTACTATATTTATAATTTATTGAAAGAAGATTACTAAAATACCCTTACTATGTTGGTATTATTACTAAAATACCAACGGTCAACGGACGGTCAACTGACGGTAGGAGTCAGAAGAAACCGCCGGAGAAACATAAGGGCACAAAGTTCGCAAAATCTTTTCAGGGGTTAACCCATCTCGCGACGATATAAACCAGGGGGACAAAATGCAGATTTCTCTTATATAATATTTTTTGAATGCTATGCAATATACACAAATGTCAAATAGTAAAACTTCAATTATTCAAGGCCAAATGTTTAATAACAATGTGTAGTGGTTAAACATTTCAAGCCCAAACTTCCAGCCCAATTACATTGCCAACATTGTTTTGAGCTATTTTAGTCAGGCTCAGATGTTTCATTACCAATGGGTGATCATTCTTTGGTTAACCAATAGTTACGGTTCTGGGCCAAAACCGACCCATGCACACCCCTAGTCTGTGATATGGGCAGATTTGGTAACGGGTCAATGCGAATTTGGGTTGAAGGGGATACTTTTATATGGGCTGAAGTGGACTAGGTCGGGATGAGTTGGGTTAATTTGCAAACACTTTTTATTCATTTTTTTGAAAACTTTTCTATTAATAATTTATGCATTGACCATGATCACCAAATCATTGTTATTACATTAGTAATGTACCTCTACTTTAAACGATTTAGGAGGTTATATGTAGAGATGGCCAAAAAAACCGGTTGGGGAACCGGTTTACCGGTTTAAACCGGAAACCGGTTTTTACGAAAACCGGTTTTTTAAAAACCGGTTTGACCGGTTTAGAAACCGCCGGTTCGTCTTTCGGATACAAGTTCTAGATCCAAAACCGGTTAACGAACCGGTTAATGGAAAAACCGGTTTTTTTTATTAACCGGTTATGGAAAAACCGGTTTATAACGGCTATATGACCGTTTTTTTTGTTTTTGGACCGTTTTTTTTTTTTACCATTTTACCCCCACAAACATCTATATATAGTTTAGGTTGGGTATTGGTTAGATCACACTCGATTATACAACTCCAAACGCTCTAAACGTTTATTTCATACGCGATTATTTTGTTATCTCACGCTCAATTATACCACATTACCACTCCATACGCTCTTATTTCGTAGTCGTTTATTTCATACTCGAGTATACCACTCTTATTTCGTAGTCGATTATCATGGCCTCCCAAAGTGCTGCTTCATCCGTCAACATGGGTGCCTCGAACACGGGAGAAACGGTCGTTCGGGTCATCCCCACGAAACGAAACCATGATGTTTGGCAACATTTCGACCTATGCGAAATGTCTAACGGTAGCCAAAAAGCTCGATGCAAACATTGTTTGAAGTTTTATGGCAAAGATGCAAACTCCACTTTAAAAGCGCATGTACAAAGGCCCTTTTGCAAGGCCTTGAAGGACGAATCGGGAAGTAGTTCGCAGCCGGAGATGACGAATCAAGGAGAGGTGTTTACGTACGACGTTGAAGCGGTACGTCAACAGTTTTCAAACTTTGTGATTCAACAAACACTTCCTTTCAACCACTTCGACAACCCTCAATTCACGGAGATGATGCGAAACTATGTTCAACCACGCTACCAACACGTAAGTCGTTCGACCCTTAGAAGAGATTGTCTTAAAGCATGGAAAAACGCTAAATCCAAACTAATTTCATACTTTTCAAACTTACAAACTGGTGTAAACTTAACAACGGATGTGTGGTCGGTACCTCATGGTTCGCCCGACTCATACATTTGTGTGACGGCTCATTGGGTTGACCCCGAGTCGTGGCAAATGATGAAACGAACCGTTGCGTTTCAATTGTTTGATTACCCGCACACGGGTAGAAATATTTTTCAAATCTTGGATAAAGTCATTCGACAATACAAGATTGAACATAAAATCTTTTCAATTTCGTTTGATAACGCGTCCAACAATACGGCCGCGGTTGGCCATTTAAAATTAAAGTATAAACCTATTTGTGATGGAGCGTTTTTTCATAGCCGATGCATTGCACATATTATCAACTTGGCCGTGCAAGATGGGTTAAACGTGATCGAAACGCAAAGAAACAATTTTAAAAGAATGTTACGAGATGTTTTTAGCAACAATAAAACATTTTCAAGATACAAAAAATTTTGTGTAGAAGCTAATAGTCAATGATTGGGCCCAAATTGGGATTGTCCAACAAGATGGAACTCGACTTGTAATATGTTTGAGAAAGTCATCCAACAAAAAGAATCATTAATTGCGTTTCATCAAATTTTGTCAAGTAGGGGTAAATGTGCACCGTACGATCCTAGAAACTGGTTATTGATTGAGATCGTTACGGAGGTCCTTCAAATTTTTAAATCTTCCACAACTAGTTTATCCGGGGTTTACTATCCAACAAGCCCCATTGCTTTACCAAAAATTGCTGTCATGTGCACAAAGTTGAGTGAACTTCATTGTAGGGGTGCACCTTATTTTGATATGGGTGTAAAAATGAAAGAAAAATTTAGAAAATATTTTCAAGAACTACCCGCTGTTTTGACATGTGCTGCTGCGTTAAACCCTTGCATCAATGTTGGTGGTGTTGAAGCTTTAATAGAAAAAATTTGTGATGAGCTAGGGTTAAACGACGATCAAAACCCCTATTATAGCCAAACTTTAAAGAATGCTTTCAACACCACCTTGTCAAACATGTATGATGTCTACCTTACAAAATACGGGTCGTCTTCCCAAATTCATGACTCGTTAAGAGCTGTTGCCCAATCCCAATCCCAAACCGACCTTGAAATGGGGATGTACTACATGATTTGGGAAGACGCCGATAAACGTCAAAAGGTAAACACCCCAAGCAGTGAACTTGGAAGGTATGGTGGTACCAACTTTGTGAAACACATGACTCCGGATGAATTTAGAAGTCTTGATTTGCTGGCTTGGTGGAGAGGTAAGGAGGATGAGTTTCCGATCCTCGCCGCCATGGCCAAAGATTTACTAACGGTCCAAGCTTCCACGGTAGCTTCGGAGCTTGCTTTTTCTGTTTCTGGCAGGGTTTTATCGATTAGGAGGACTCGACTCACTGCACCAGCTATAGAGATGTCGATTTGCTACAAGGATTACTTGGACTCTTTAGATAGGGCACAACATCAACGCTCACTCGAGGGGGAAATGGAGTATGAAGCGGGCTTGTATGAAGACGAGGTCAATGAAGGACACACTCAACCAATGACCGATGAAGAAGCCGCGTACGACGATTACCTAAGAAATAGCTCGGGATCGGGTAGCGAAGAAAATTAGTTAAAGAAACAGCAAACATGGAGGCAAATCATGAGTAAGAAACAGCAAGTTGTTCATGTAATCGTGTCTAAGCATTCTTTTTCCTAATATGTGCTCTTATTTACTTGTTGATTTGGATTTTTCTAATTTAGTTAAAGAAACAGCAAACATGGAGGCAAATCATGAACAAACTGCGATTGGGAACAACAGGAGCATCTGCTAGTTCACGATTTAATGTTTGTATTTTTGAGTTAAATCATGAACAACAGTTCTTGGCAGAGATTTCTTCAGTGTTAATGATTTAATGTTTGTATTTTTGAGTTACGAATATGCGATAACGATTTAATGTTTGTATTTTTAATGTAAAAACTATAAATGAAAGTTATGTGTTTTTAATCTTTGGTTTGTTGAAAACACATTCACCAACACACACTCATACTCATCTTCCAAGCAAAGAACCCTAACAACGAAAGCAAAGAATGGCTTCGGTCAGTCCGTTTTGCCTTGTAGTTACCGTTTTGCCTTGTAGTTACCGGTTTGTTTATACTGTGAAAAAATAATGGTCTTCATTAAGTACAAAATATAAAAAACAAATATTCGTATTTGAAACCGCGAAATTTAAAAAAAAAAAAAAACCGGTTAATAAAAAAAACCGGTTAATAAAAAACCGGTTTATTAACCGGTTCTAACCGGTTTCTAAACCGGTCCTAACCGGTTAGACCGGTTAGGGTTTTGACGGAAAAAAACCGGTTATTAACCGAACCGGTTTTTTCCGGGCCAAAAAAACCGGTCCGGTTAATAACCGAACCGGTTTTTTTAAAAAAACCGGTTTGTGCACCTCTAGTTATATGTATTGAAAATAGACTTTGAGTGACTCGACCCACTTGACCCTTTTGCGGTTTAAGATAAAAAACACAACCCAGATCAAGTCATCAACCAATTCATAAACCAAGTGTATTAAGTACACTTTACTGAATGTTGCTTTTGTGCAATAGGCTGATGGATAAATATGCGAGGCTAATGCAAAGATTAGACATAATTAACATTGAGTTTTTAAAGGTATGTGAATAAATAATAACATGTTTTCTTGTCTGTCTTTCACACAACTTTATCTAAGCCAGTCAATTGTTACAGGGTATATGCCAGTTTTTTGGAATATTTTTTCATTTTGTTTTTGAAAGCTTTGGTCAGCAGAAGACCAATCCCGGTGGTAAAGGATTGGTTGTGAGTATCATTTTTCTCTTTGTTTACTTATTATTTTTATCTGAGTATATGAAATTACTTGGTGGTGCTCAGATCAGCTGAAAACAGCCTTATCCAGAATACGGCGGGACTGCGGTCAGTGGGTCAAATCTCCATCCCCATTCTCTTCATCTTCATCTGCACCCTTGAATTTGCCATCATCTCATACTGATAACAGGCCAAACGGTGTACCATACTCAAATCTTAGTCATGTGACCAGCACCTCTTTTGGCCTCAAGGTGTATTGTTGTATGCCTTTTCATTTGCTGACATCGTATATTTTAAGGTGCGTTAAAATTTTATATGGTTATGATGCAGGAAAGATGTACAGGAGCCGACACTATATCTCTTGTTGCACGATTATTGCAAAATTCTAAGACACATCTTCATTCTATTCTTCTGCAGAATAATGCAGCAATTGTTGATGACTTCTATGTGCATTTGGTACACTTCAGCTTATTAATTCTGATGACTTAAATGCTTTGTTTCTTTGCAAAAATTCCAATTTTAGGCCACTTTGATGGAATAAGTATTTCTTCAACTTTTATCAGGTTGGTTCAGTCCCGGATCTTGTAGAACAGATTCATAGAACTACCGCAAGATTACTTCTTCACATTAGCGGGTAACACACAACATGTGAACTAGTTGGATGCTATTTATTGTTGATAAGATTACTCGCATTATTCTGTCGTTTGGTTTTTCCATAAACAAATTCATAATTGTTTGAGCAGCAAGAAGCCAAGAATACATTGAGAACTGCCAAAACTGCATAATGGACTTGCACCGTTTGGTTTTACATAACCGCCTACCCCACTGTTTCATTAAATCAATAATGCACGATGTTAGAATAAATATATATTTTATATATATTTTATATATGGCCCTTATAATTATTTATCTTATTATTGATCATTGACCTAAATAACCTTATGTTTATAATTGGTAAATCCTTGATGGACGGAATTACCCTTACTAACATTAATAGGGTTTCCCCTTGGGTGTATATATAGAGAGCTTATTAGAGAGGTTAATAACTAATGATGAATAATAACACCATAAGAATCATCCCCTACCTCTCTCTCTCAAATCGTGTTCATCAAGAACACCTAATCTCCATCCTAACCATACACCCTAAAGGGGAACTCGATCAGATTAAGAAGATGTCAATCTCAAACATCACTGGATTATCAGGTATTACATATTTCCTTGTTTCCATTATATCATCGATTGTAGAAACTGATCAACATGTGGTATCAGAGCAAGATGTTGATTAATCAGTTTCTTCGATGTCCATAAAAACTGGAATTAAAATAGGAAACGAGTTTTTGATTAAAACCCTTATGTTTACGGTTTTGATCATCATCATAAAACTGATTGGATCTGATGTTCGTATTACTTCTAACGAATTGTTAGGTCTGATTAAAACCTGTTCATTATAAAAACCTGATTATTTTCGAAATCTGTTTTACAAAACTTTCAGATTTCGATTCCAGTATTAAATCTGATAATATAATCGAAAACAGTTTCGTAAAATTCTTGAAACTGTTCTTGTTTTTTTTTTTTCGAAAATGTTCTTGAAGAACATCATAATTTTCGAAAACTAACCTTAATTAGGATTAACTTGGGAAAATGAAATCTGTTAAAGAGATAATATTATCTCTAAGTTTAATTTCAAAATCTTTTAAATAAATAAAAGATATAATTTTGAAATCTTATTAAAATTAGAGATAATCTAAAACTTTAAAGAAATAATATTATCTCTAAGTTTAATTTCAAAATCTTTAATATAAAATAAAAGATATAATTTTGAAATCTTATTAAAATTAGAGATAATCTAAAACTTTAAAGAGATAATATTATCTCTAAGTTTAATTTCAAAATCTTTTAAATAAGATAAAAGATATAATTTTGAAATCTTATTAAATTTTGAGATAATCTAAAACTTTATAACAGAATCTCCCAAATCCCTTAAAATTAGGAAAAGGTTATCAGGTTGATTATTCTTTTCGAATTCTGCTAATGTTGCGAATCAAGGCATCTATTCGCAACAACTGGACTCTAATCGCAACAAATGAAATGTTGCGAAATCGCATGATGTTGCGAGAATTACATATTATCTTGCGAGTAACATGTTGCGAATGTCCACTAATTATGTTGCGATCAGAACCTAGAATCACAGAATGTTGCGAAGGGACATATGTTGCGAAAAGTCACTAATGTTGCGAACCTTAAGATGTTGCGTATTACTTAAGATGTTGCGACGAGCTAATTTTGCAAGATGTTGCGAGTATTACCTATTGATGTTGCGATCAGCCCATAAAATCACAGGATGTTGCGAGTACTCTTAATCGCAACAATTATGTTGCGAGTGCTTTAAATCGCAACAATGCTGATTACATCACAACAACTCCATTCGCAACATCTCTCATAACAACATCATTCGCAACATCTCTTATAAAACATCAATCGCAACATTACTTATGACTGCACTGTTCGCAACATCTAAAATCCCCTAACCAAATTCGCAACATCACTTCGAAGAAATCGCAACTTTACTTATATCTTACATGTTGCGAAATGATCAGAAACCCTTATATATAACCTAACTGATTAAGGGGCCCTGCTCCGTTAAATTACTTAACTTAAATAACACTTATAGTTCACTTCTGCCCAACGGTGATGTGTAACCTAATATTGTTATTTAAGTCTAATTAAGTATGTCACTTAAAAGTGTATGTCCTAACATTATCAGACATTCGCATGACTTTAGTTTTGCTTAACTTAAACAACACTTCATGAGTTCACTTCTGCCCAATGGTAATGTGGTAGCTTAACAAAGTTGTTTTAGTCTAACTAAGCATAGTCATCTAAAAGATGAGTATCCTAAAATTGCTAGATACTCAAATGACATTAACTTTGCCTTAAATACCTTAAATGTCTCAATTCTGCCCAACGGTGATTTGTTACATTTATGTATTGCAAACTTACCTTGTGCATAACAACTTGATTGTTCCAATTCTGCCCAACGGTGATTTGTTACAATTATTTTCGCACAAGAATTTTATACTTAAATAATGCATTTTCTGCCCAACGGTGATCTATTTTATTTAAGTATAATAAAATTAATTTTGGTGTTATACTTAAAATTATCACATCTTCATAATGATCCTTACATTAATGATCCTTCATTAATGATCCTAATTTCAGTCTGCCTTATTAGATTACCCATAACATAAATCACTCTAAAATTCTTCTATAAAGTTTGAATCTCAAACCTAAATCATCCACTCTTATTACAAAACCTAAGAAGAGTTTTGCTTCTAAAAGGGTCTTATAAAATTTGCCTTTTTGAGTCTTGATTATCCTTAAAGACTTGAAATTCTTACTGCTCATTCTGATAAAAGTATTACAGAAAAACACTTGAGCATAATCAGTGGGATAAATAAATATGTCTCTTATGATAATCAAGAACTCCTTACATGATTCCTATCAGGTGAGCAATTACGGATTCTAAAATTCCTAAGACAAACGTTTTTTTTTTTTTTTTTCTATGGAAATAATAGAATCAAAACAATTCCTAAGATGCATGCAAAACACTCTAATTCTAAATAAAAAGGTTAATTGGCATTTGTGAATACATCCTAATATTTAATTCCATGACCCATAAACTGAGAGCTTATACATGGAACTTAATGAAGTCTTTTCAGTGTATTACTTTTCCACCAGTACAATTAGATGCCTTAAGAATCAACTATAACACTCAGAAGTACTAAAGGAAACTGAGTGTGTTGCTAGCAATATATGTACAGGAAAAGGAATGCCTAAAATTGAAAATCAAATGTTATTCACCTTATTACCACTAAACCTTAAAAGAGGATAGTTCTAAAGTCTTGAAACAAAATACAAGTACTGCTTCCAGCTCTAAGTTCTCAAAGGGAAAGTCTCACTGCAAAATCATGCCATTAGACTAGGCACGAGCAAAGAGACTATCCATACCTCAAGGGAACAGTTGGCTAAGAAAGGTAGTTACCAATTAATGATATTTAACTCCACTAATATTAATATCCCTATTAACACATGTTAGTTGAGTTTAGTTTTATACGTTTCCTTATCAGAAATCGATAATAATTAAGATGAGAGTCAGTGACTCATTTAATGTTAAGGTTGTAAGAACCATAAAAGCTGTTTTGTATTAAGCTTTATGATACCTTAAACATTCTAGAGTTTACTCAGAATTTAGTATCAATACTAAAGCTACATTTTGACAGTTATAAGGTTTTAAATGACCAAAACAAAGTCACTACTAACTAAAACTATCATATTATCGGTCGTTATTATCTGAATAGAAACCTTATAAGATAAAACTAAGCGATGCTACAAATTTCACAACCTTTTGTTATCATAGAAATGAGAATTTAACAAAAGATAAATGAGACTTACGTACTTCATCCATTAAGACCAAAATTTTCATGAGAAATCATGACTCGGTTGACAAAGGATGAATTGCCATTAAATCTCATTCTTAGTGATTTGAAAGCATGTGTTAAATGCCCTAAATATAAACTGGATAAAGGGAGTAAGTGAGGTCCACCATAAGTTAAAATTCACTGCTATTAGTGGAGCTTAGAAGAATATCAACTTGTATCTAATCTGTTTCCTACTGGACAAGTTCTTTAAAGAAATCAATTCATATATACTTATCAGTATTCCTTCTAAATATGTCCTTAAAATTTCTTATGAAATATGGACAATAAGGAAATCAAGTCTAAACTGTATGAAAGTTTCCTATGACATGAATCGCCAAAACTTGTATGGAGTTTTAGAGGCCTAAAAGATCAGAGGGAGCACTGAGTGTCCTTATATGCAAGAGATGGGGGAGAAACAACTTAATCTACCTCATAAAACATCCCTTGTATAAGACACTGCTCCATTATATCTTGTCTCCTTAACATTTAATGCTACTCCTAACAAATTTTGTTGGATACCTAAATATGGGAAAACTTAGATTTCTTACCGAGACTAATTAATATAATCCTCAATTAGAATTTATTGGTCTTCTGATGTTGACCCTAAGCATGCTGAATTCTTACATATTTCTAAGGTCAGTAGGAGCAGTAAAAGTCCTTATCATAACTTGGCTAAGTACAAGACGCGGGGGGAGAGATTGTCGCTTACTTTAACTCCGATTACACCTCTTGTACACCATACTGCACCAACTCTTACATACTTAGAAACTAATATTGCTCCTAATATACCTGAAAATATGAAACTCCTTATAAACCCAATAATCAACTCAGGAGGTCATCTAGGTCTCAAAGGCCTACTAACTTTGATGATTATGTACCCTACCTGACTAAAGATTAAATGGATTTTGGAAGGTTTAATGATCCTACCTCTTCTAATTAAACCATTAGTATCAATCAATCTTCTAAAATAGTATAACGTTTGGGATTTGGTTGAATTACCTAAAAGGTAGTCATTACTAAACTAAATCTGAATGAATAACGTTAATACACTAAAGGTATGATTGATTGATAAAGGTATACTCAAGAGGGAATAAATTATCAAAGAACCTAGTTCCTTGTTGTGACATCTGCCCCGATCCGACCCGACCCAGGTACCCGTTTCTCTGACCCGATCTCTTTCTTTTATGATTTAATATTTATACATATACTTTATTTTTAATAATAATGTTTTCCTTCCCGCCTCTTTCTCTCTCTTTATTTCCGCCGTCCCGTCCCTCCTTCTCTCTTTCCGCCCTCTTTTCCCTCTTGTCGCCGTCCCGCCCTTAAGCCTTGTTTCCCTCTTTTTTCTTCTAAACTCTTTGCTTGTCCTTTGTTCCTCCCCGCCTAAGGTTGTCTGCGCAGCTCCACACGCCAGGCTCCTTACAAGGAAGCCTGCGTGAAGACCATCTGTTCCAGCGATACGCGAAATGAACTCTTCTCGCAGCGCGCTAAGAATTGTAATTCTTCTCGCAGCGCGCGAAGGACGGTAGTTCTTCCCGCGACGCGCTAAGGATTTGTAGTTCTTCTCGCAGCGCGCTAAGGATCGTAGTTCATCCCTCGACGCGCGAAGAATTATAGTTCTTCCCGCGGCGCGCCAGGAATTTTAGTTCCTCCCGCGGCGCGCTAAGAAATGTGATTCTTCCCGCGGCGCGCTTAGAAATGAAGTTCTTTCCGCGACGCGTTAAGGTTGTTTCTGTCTGCCTTCGCGCTCGCGCTCTATTGACCTTCTGTGTCTGCCTTCGCGCTCGAGCCTTCTCGCGCTAAACCCTTTGAGTTTTCTTCTGTTTAATCTAGCCGTTTGCTTTTGTGTTGTCTTATCTTTTGAGCCGTTGACCTAATCTGCTTTATGTCTGAAAAGTTACTTTCGGCGCAGCATGCGCACCAACCCCATTGGTTGGCAGAAAAAGTGGCTGACATTATCTTTTGAGATCTGCTTTTTCCATGCCTGACCAGTACCTTTATCTGAACCGCCCATGCCTTTTTACTGTTCCCTGTCAGCTTTATCTTGCCCCCTGCAGCTGCCATATCTTTTGATATCTTTTGCTTTTGGAATCTTTTACTTTTTGAGATCTCTTCCCCTTTTCTAGGGATTGTGTTCCCTAAGGTTTCTTTATAAATAACAATATTATTTTTCCTAACACATCACACACAAACACTTAATTTAACCTCCTCCTTGCTCTCTCTGCCGTCTTCCTCTCTGCCTCCGTCTTCCTCCCTGTTCTGCCCTGCTTTTCCGGTAATATATATTATATATAATAATTTACTTATTAATTATGCTAACTTATAATCAAGACTTAAATCAATTCATTAAAACAATAATCTTATTTATAGGTTAACTTGTGCTTGTTTAAAGTGGTTCTTGCTTTATCTTACACCGCATCGTTTATCAAGTGAGTAATCTCGTACCTAATCCCTTTTTGCTTTTAATGTTTTGGGATGTTCATGTGTTCATACAAACTTAGAGTCTTAAACTTGTTTATGAACTTTAGTCGCGCAGTATCCCATGTGTTGAGGACGTAGACTTGGCTGTTTATTTGTATGTGTGGATCATTAACCGTCTTGTCGGTCTATTCCGCAGTTCTCATGGTACCATTAGATGAACACGGGAGAACTATCGTTTATGATTTTCTCTTTTGTTTACACATGCACAGTTTGTCTTGTTTGTGAGCTCAATTGTGAGCACTGGCAGTCTTATGAATCTTAGAGTTGGTCCCGATCAGATTACACCCTTGTTGAAAACCAGACATACACATGTTGCGCGCAGATTTATTGTTATCTATGTATTGTATTAAACTTGATTTCTCACCAACACGCAAGTGGTTGACGTTTATTTTAACACATGTTCAGGTTTGCTGTAGCTACATTTGGAGCTTGTGGACACGTAGGACGTTTTTACTTTTGGACCTAGATTAAAATGTATCAAGACAAGTTATTGCTGTTCGAATATTATGATTTATAATATAATGATTTATGTTATCTTGTGTTTACTCTGCGCGTGCGCGAATGAATGTATTTATTAAATATTGACACCCAATAGTGTCACGAGTAATGAAACAATATGTGGCGCCCCGATGTATAATCCGCCTTTGGTCGGGGTGTTACAGATTGGTATCAGAGCTCGTTGACTTTAGGATAGGTGGTTAGACGTAACGGCCTAGAATACCTAAGAGTCCCTTCTCGCGCATGAGAGAAATCTCATGTTTGCGCGCTTATTGTTAATTACTCGTTATTTATAAATGTGCTCGCGCTTGCGCAGTATATGATTTTATGTTTTATTTCGCGATATTTCGATTTTTGTTGAATTTCGATTTTTATTGATTTTTCTTACATATTCGTTTGTTGGATTTGAAAATCCGAAAAGTCATGGTGATACATGAATAGTTGATTTTCAGTTTCCATTTACGATTATGTTCTGAGGTTGGAGACTTGAAAAGTCATGGTGATACATGAATTGTCAACCTCCAATACTCATTTTCTTGTGTATTTTATATTGAAGATTGAAAAGTCATGGTGATACATGAATCGTCAATCTCCAGTACTCGTTTGCTCGTATATTTTAAATTGGGAATTCGGAAAGTCATGGTGATACATGAATTGTCGATTCTTGATTCGAATTTGTTACCTTTATTAAGTCTGCATTTAGGGTCATTTATTTTACTTTAACTTTTGACAGTAACTGACTCCGCGAAACCAAGCTTTATAAGATTAAAACTTTGCGCTAAAATCAAGATATTAACTAAAATTAAAACTTTTATAGAATGCCTCCGCTATCTCGCCGATTTCAGAGAAGAGAAGCCTCGCGTATGCGTAGACAGCAACGTTCCCAGGAAATGGCCGCCGCGATAGCCCAAGCCTTGAGCCAAAATAATACCTCCAGTTATAACATTAAATCCTTCAACGCGGGTAACCCTCCAAAGTTCACAGGTCTTGAAGGAGCCACCGTGATGCTCCAGTGGCTTGAGAAGATAGAAAACACTTTCCTCCACACCCAATGCCCCTCAGACAGACGAACCCTATATGCTTCCAGTGTCCTGGAATCTAGAGCGCTTACATGGTGGAATGGAGTAGCCCATGCGCGTGGCGCAGAAGCTGCTTCCAACATGCTCTGGGAGGAATTTAAGGAAATTCTGACGCGAGAATTCTGCCCTCCCAACGAAGTTAAGCGCCTGGAGGAAGAATTTTGGAACCTGAAGCAATACAGTGGAGAAGCGCGCGAGTACGCGACGCGCTTCCATGAACTAAGCCTGCTTGTCCCTCACCTTGTTACCCCTTCCCGCCGAGCCATAGAGAAATTCCTTGGGGGTCTCCCCATGGAAATTCAAGATTCTGTATGGGCTAGAAACCCAGTTACCCTCTCTGACGCCATCGAGTTGGCCGCTGTGCTCAGCGACAACCATGTCAGAGCAGGAACCCTGTTCCTGCGGGGATCTGAGAAGACCAAACTCACCAAGACTGTCCCTGAACCAACAGAAACCAAACCAGAACCCTCAAACCGTAACAACCTCAAGCGCAGGCGCAAGGCCTATGCGCTTACCAACCCGCCCATTGTCCAGCAACCCATCTACCAACCTCCAGTTTATGCGCCTACCCCACTGTCAGCCTACCCAACACCTCCTGTAGTCCACAACTATGCCTTAACCAATCCAGCACTCCCTGCCCCGCCACCTAAGAAACCTTACACAGGAAATCACCCCTTTTGCCCAACCTGTAGATTTCACCACCCAACCCAAACCCCGTGTCGACTTTGTACCCGATGTGGCCGCGCTGGTCACCTTGCAGAAAACTGTAGAGTCCTTCCCGCCAACCCAATTGCGCCAACACCACCAGTCTACCCGCAGAACCCACAACCAACCTACCAAAACCCACGACCCAGATCGTGCTTTAACTGCGGTGATCCCAGTCATTTCCGGAACGCGTGCCCGAGACTACAAGTTCAGATTACGCAAGCGAATCCGGTGAACCAGATTTCAAACCAAGTGACGCGTGGACGAGCTTTTAACATAACCGCGCACCAAGCGCAAGCGAATAATGACGTAGTTAATGGTACATTTTTGCTTAACGGATTTTATGCTTCTGTACTTTTTGATACTGGCGCCGATCGAAGTTTTATTTCTCGCACGTTTGAGCAGAAGCTTGCGCGACCGCGCAACGATTTAAAAGAAAATTTTTCAGTTGAATTGGCTAATGGCGAAACTGTTTTAATTAACTCAGTGATTAAAGATTGCACGCTTAACCTTAACGAAAACGATTTTCTGATCGACCTCATCCCCATGCCTCTTGGGAGCTTTGATGTTATTATTGGTATGGACTGGCTTACGCAGAATCGCGCCGAAGTTATTTGCGCCAAGAAGTTGATTCGCATTCCTCGAGAAAATGGTGATCTTCACATCTACGGCGAAAAACCCTCCAGTGGTCTTAAGCTTATGTCTTGCGCCGAAGCCCGAAGGCTCATGAGGAAAAGGTGTATTGCATTCTTAGCCCATGTGGTCAAACCTGCTGAAGAAAAGAAGCTTCGCGATATCCCTGTTGTGCGTGATTTCCCTGAAGTTTTTCCTGATGATCTTCCTGGTATCCCTCCCGCTCGTGAAGTCGAGTTTCGTGTTGATCTTGTCCCTGGTGCTTCCCCCGTAGCTAAATCTCCTTATCGTCTTGCACCCGCTGAGATGCAAGAATTGGCCAGCCAACTTCAAGAGTTGACTGCTAAAGGATTCATTCGCCCTAGCTCTTCGCCCTGGGGTGCTCCGGTGTTGTTCGTTAAAAAGAAAGATGGATCGTTTCGCATGTGTATCGATTACCGCGAGTTGAACAAACTCACCATTAAAAACCGGTATCCCTTACCGCGTATTGACGATCTCTTTGATCAACTCCAAGGTGCCTCTTGTTTCTCCAAGATCGATCTCCGTTCTGGTTATCACCAGTTGCGCATCCGCGATGAAGATGTTCCGAAGACTGCTTTTCGAACTCGTTATGGCCATTTTGAATTCTTGGTCATGTCCTTCGGTTTAACCAACGCACCCGCCGTTTTCATGGATCTAATGAATCGGGTGTGTAGGCCTTTCTTGGATAAATTCGTGATTGTATTTATCGATGACGTTCTGATTTATTCTAAGACCAAGGCTGAGCATGAGCAACATCTCCGATTGGTATTGCAAAAGCTTAGAGCCGAGCAGCTCTTTGCCAAGCTCTCCAAGTGTGAATTTTGGTCGGATGAAGTACAGTTTCTTGGCCATGTTGTTAACAAGATGGGTATTCATGTCGACCCATCCAAGATTGAAGCAATCAAGAACTGGATCACGCCATCCACTCCTACCGAAATCCGTTCCTTCTTGGGCTTAGCTGGTTATTACCGGCGCTTCATTTCGAACTTCTCGAAGATCGCTTTGCCTTTAACAGCTCTAACGCACAAAGGTAAACCGTATATTTGGGGCTCGAAGCAAGAAGAAGCCTTTCTAACGCTCAAGCGTTTGTTGTGTGAAGCTCCTGTTCTTGCGCTACCTGAGGGTAATGATGATTTTGTCGTGTATTGCGATGCATCCAACCAAGGTCTCGGTTGTGTTCTTATGCAACGAGGCAAGGTTATCGCTTACGCATCAAGGCAACTTAAGGTTCATGAAAAGAATTATACAACTCACGACCTCGAACTAGGCGCAGTTGTTTTTGCCTTGAAGATCTGGAGACACTACCTTTATGGTACTAAGTGTATCCTCTACACTGACCATAAAAGCCTTCAGCATATCTTTGATCAAAAGGAACTTAACATGAGGCAACGCCGATGGAACGAACTCATCAGCGATTACGATTGTGAGATCCGATATCATCCTGGTAAGGCTAATGTGGTAGCCGATGCGCTCAGCCGAAAACCCTGCCAGCTTAACTGTATTTTGCCGCGCACGCAGCTTCACTTCGCGCCGATCCAAAGCAACCTTGAATCGCGCATTCGTGACGCGCAGCGCGCATCCATCAGTAATGGTAACCTTCGCGCCGAGTTAGCGTGTGGCGCGGAAGCGCATTTTGTCCCTAATCTGAGTGGAATTCTCTGCTATCTCAATCGCATCTGGATTCCCTTTGATGAGAATCTTCGCGCTGATATCCTGAGTGAAGCGCACAAATCTCGGTATTCTATTCATCCTGGCGCTGATAAGATGTACAAGGATTTGCGCATTACTTATTGGTGGCCCGGTATGAAAAAGGATATTGCTGTGTTCGTAGCTAAATGTCTGACTTGTTCTAAAGTGAAAGATGAACACCAACGCCCATCTGGTTTGCTCGAACAACCAGAAATTCCTACGTGGAAATGGGAATGTGTAGCGATGGACTTTATTACCAAGTTACCTTTGACAGCAAGCAAACATGATAGCATTTGGGTAATAGTGGATCGTTTGACTAAGTCTGCTCACTTCCTGCCCATTCGTGAAAACTACCGTGTTGAGCAACTCGCGCAGCTTTATGTCAAGGAAATTGTCTGCCGCCATGGTACTCCTTTGAGCATCATATCCGATCGCGATGGCCGTTTTATATCTCGCTTTTGGAAATCTCTCCAATCTGCGCTAGGAACTCGCTTGGACATGAGTACGGCATATCATCCTCAGACTGACGGTCAGTCTGAGCGAACTATTCAAACTCTTGAGGATATGCTCCGATCTTGTGTTCTTGATTTTGGAGGTAATTGGGATTCGCACCTGCCTTTGATCGAGTTCTCTTATAATAACAGCTATCATTCCAGTATCGGTATGGCCCCATTTGAAGCACTTTACGGTCGTAAGTGCCGCTCCCCGATTTGTTGGAGCGAAGTGGGTGAAACTCAAATCACAGGACCCGAACTTGTTCAAGAGACAACCGATAAAATCGCCAAGATCCGTGATCATCTGCTGACTGCTAGAAGCCGACAGAAGAGTTACGCAGATCGCAGACGAAAGCCTCTCGAATTTCAAGTTGGTGATCTTGTTCTCCTCAAAGTGTCGCCTTGGAAGGGTGTTGTCCGCTTTGGGAAGAAAGGTAAGCTTGCTCCTCGTTATGTTGGTCCATTCAAGATTCTCGCGCGTGTGGGAAAAGTTGCCTACAGACTTGACCTGCCGCCCGCGCTCAGTAATGTGCATCCAACGTTCCATGTATCCAATCTCAAGAAGTGTTTAGCTGACGAGAACCTTCACATTCCACTTGATGAAGTTCAAGTTGATGAAACTATGCATTTCGTTGAGAAGCCTGTTGAGATTATGGATCGCGAGGTTAAGCAAACCAAGCGCAGTCGTATCCCTATTGTTAAAGTTCGCTGGGAGTCCAAGCGCGGAGCCGAGTTTACATGGGAAAGGGAAGATCAAATGAAGATCAAGTACCCGCACCTGTTCTCTGCGCAACCTACTTCGAGATAAATTTCGGGACGAAATTTCTTAAAGTAGGGGAGACTGTGACATCTGCCCCGATCCGACCCGACCCAGGTACCCGTTTCTCTGACCCGATCTCTTTCTTTTATGATTTAATATTTATACTTATACTTTATTTTTAATAATAATGTTTTCCTTCCCGCCTCTTTCTCTCTCTTTCTTTCCGCCGTCCCGTCCCTCCTTCTCTCTTTCCGCCCTCTTTTCCCTCTTGTCGCCGTCCCGCCCTTAAGCCTTGTTTCCCTCTTTTTTCTTCTAAACTCTTTGCTTGTCCTTTGTTCCTCCCCGCCTAAGGTTGTCTGCGCAGCTCCACACGCCAGGCTCCTTACAAGGAAGCCTGCGTGAAGACCATCTGTTCCAGCGATACGCGAAATGAACTCTTCTCGCAGCGCGCTAAGAATTGTAATTCTTCTCGCAGCGCGCGAAGGACGGTAGTTCTTCCCGCGACGCGCTAAGGATTTGTAGTTCTTCTCGCAGCGCGCTAAGGATCGTAGTTCATCCCTCGACGCGCGAAGAATTATAGTTCTTCCCGCGGCGCGCCAGGAATTTTAGTTCCTCCCGCGGCGCGCTAAGAAATGTGATTCTTCCCGCGGCGCGCTTAGAAATGAAGTTCTTTCCGCGACGCGTTAAGGTTGTTTCTGTCTGCCTTCGCGCTCGCGCTCTCTTGACCTTCTGTGTCTGCCTTCGCGCTCGAGCCTTCTCGCGCTAAACCCTTTGAGTTTTCTTCTGTTTAATCTAGCCGTTTGCTTTTGTGTTGTCTTATCTTTTGAGCCGTTGACCTAATCTGCTTTATGTCTGAAAAGTTACTTTCGGCGCAGCATGCGCACCAACCCCATTGGTTGGCAGAAAAAGTGACTGCCATTATCTTTTGAGATCTGCTTTTTCCATGCCTGACCAGTACCTTTATCTGAACCGCCCATGCCTTTTTACTGTTCCCTGTCAGCTTTATCTTGCCCCCTGCAGCTGCCATATCTTTTGATATCTTTTGCTTTTGGAATCTTTTACTTTTTGAGATCTCTTCCCCTTTTCTAGGGATTGTGTTCCCTAAGGTTTCTCTATGAATAACAATATTATTTTTCCTAACACATCACACACAAACACTTAATTTAACCTCCTCCTTGCTCTCTCTGCCGTCTTCCTCTCTGCCTCCGTCTTCCTCCCTGTTCTGCCCTGCTTTTCCGGTAATATATATTATATATAATAATTTACTTATTAATTATGCTAACTTATAATCAAGACTTAAATCAATTCATTAAAACAATAATCTTATTTATAGGTTAACTTGTGCTTGTTTAAAGTGGTTCTTGCTTTATCTTACACCGCATCGTTTATCAAGTGAGTAATCTCGTACCTAATCCCTTTTTGCTTTTAATGTTTTGGGATGTTCATGTGTTCATACAAACTTAGAGTCTTAAACTTGTTTATGAACTTTAGTCGCGCAGTATCCCATGTGTTGAGGACGTAGACTTGGCTGTTTATTTGTATGTGTGGATCATTAACCGTCTTGTCGGTCTATTCCGCAGTTCTCATGGTACCATTAGATGAACACGGGAGAACTATCGTTTATGATTTTCTCTTTTGTTTACACATGCACAGTTTGTCTTGTTTGTGAGCTCAATTGTGAGCACTGGCAGTCTTATGAATCTTAGAGTTGGTCCCGATCAGATTACACCCTTGTTGAAAACCAGACATACACATGTTGCGCGCAGATTTATTGTTATCTATGTATTGTATTAAACTTGATTTCTCACCAACACGCAAGTGTTTGACGTTTATTTTAACACATGTTCAGGTTTGCTGTAGCTACATTTGGAGCTTGTGGACACGTAGGACGTTTTTACTTTTGGACCTAGATTAAAATGTATCAAGACAAGTTATTGCTGTTCGAATATTATGATTTATAATATAATGATTTATGTTATCTTGTGTTTACTCTGCGCGTGCGCGAATGAATGTATTTATTAAATATTGACACCCAATAGTGTCACGAGTAATGAAACAATATGTGGCGCCCCGATGTATAATCCGCCTTTGGTCGGGGTGTTACACTTGTCTTACAAAAGGTTACTTTGAGGATCATCACTGTTCTAGTAGCTTATAATAATTTAGAGCTACATTACATGAACATTAAAACAACTTTCCCTAACACTGGCCTACATGTTCGTAAAATAACCTGTAAGTTCTAAACTGAAGGTTAAGAACACTTAGTTTGTAAGTCAATAAAATCCATGTATGGGTTGATGCAAGAATCAATAATGAAATCATAATGCAACTCTCTTCATCAAGAACTAAGTGGATTGATTTACCTACCTCAAGATGAGTGGGAGCAACTAATGTAAACTTGTCCTTATATAGATGACATTCTTTTGACAAGTATATGTTACATGAGTCAAAGTATTGTTAACGCATATCTTGACCTAATCAATCTCGGAGATACCTCTTATTTAATAGTTATCAAAATACACCGAGATAGACTCATTAGTTTTATATGTTTTACATGAAACGGGTCCTTACACTTGTAACATACAATATTGCTCTCCTTTAGAGGCTAATAGGATAAATGAGATTATTTCCTTATGCATCATTAATTAGATGCCTTAAGAAGGTTCAAATCTATACTCGTTTAGATATTGGTCACATTGCTAAACACTAGACTAATTATTTCTATTGTGAAGCATCTGATAAAATATCACAATATCTCTAAGAAACGAGACACAATAATTTAAAGAAGAAGAAGTGAGAACTAAAAAACGGTTGACTACTAATATTCTAACTTTGTCAACTTCTGGGTATATCCTTATGTCAGCAAACATTACTATCTCATGAAGGAGTCCTAACTAACTGATAACAACGACCTAAGTTATAATGACATAATATGTTGCTGATCATAACGCAACGTGTCACTAAATGTTGTTGGAAAACTTTATCAGTTGACTCATAATTTATTAACTTCATATAAATCCAATATTGAAGACTTATTGTGATAAAGTCAGCTACCCTTATTTCTTGAACAGTAACAGTTCAAGCGGAGCTGCATTAGAATTCGATACAAGTCTAAATTATTGTTCGCTTATGACTTAAGAACAAATAGAGGAAACTAAACTTTTGTATCGAATGCATTCACGATATGCTTATGGATCCACTAATTAAAGGTCTGTCACCCATAAGTCTCCTAAATGGCCAATAATAGAGACGGGTTTTACCAATGACCAAGCGCAACTGCGTATCGTACTATGAATGATTAATTATTAATTTTTCCTCATACGTTGAAAATTTGTTTTGTCTCTAAATACGTTCATGCATGCCTAAAGACGTATAGACACTAATTATACAAATCAACGGTAAGGGCTTATTTGTCAATTTGATCCTAAAGTTAGGTTTTAAATTTGAGTTGTAGTATGATTAATGGGGGTCCTGAGTCGAATATTGATTCAACGACTGTATTTCTCTGCTGCAATTTGGGTTTAGAACTAAAATGAGTATTAACCTCTGATCAGACTAATCTAATGCTCATAATAAATAATTACTAGGCCAAGTGGGAGAATGTTAGAATAAATATACATTTTATATATATTTTATATATGGCCCTTATAATTATTTATCTTATTATTGATCATTGACCTAAATAACCTTATGTTTATAACTGGTAAATCCTTGATGGACGGAATTACCCTTACTAACATTAATAGGGTTTCCCCTTGGGTGTATATATAGAGAGCTTATTAGAGAGGTTAATAACTAATGATGAATAATAACACCATAAGAATCATCCCCTACCTCTCTCTCTCAAATCGTGTTCATCAAGAACACCTAATCTCCATCCTAACCATACACCCTAAAGGGGAACTCGATCAGATTAAGAAGATGTCAATCTCAAACATCACTGGATTATCAGGTATTACATATTTCCTTGTTTCCATTATATCATCGATTGTAGAAACTGATCAACACACGACGTATAAGTGCTTTATGCGGTTCTCGTAGTTCTCAACATAAATTGGTTCTGAAAACAATGTGTTCCTAAAATATGATTACAAAAGTTATATTTTCCTCAAAAAAATAAATGGGTCAAAATTGCTACCTTTATATTTTAACCAGGATCCAAATCATTTGGCAGGTATGCTGATCGAATTGCCAATGCTAAATGAGAAGTTAAAGAGCTAGGGATGGAACATAACGGGTAACTACCTCTTTAAGAATATCAAATGTCATTTTCTATTTATACTACTTCGCTAAAGATGTTTGTAATTATTTAACAGCCCTTTTTTGTTACTTCACCATGATTAACAGGTATGTTGATCTATTGTTGGGAGAATTTAAGCACTACAAGGCGAGGCTCACTAATGGAGGCATTCGAACTGAGGTAAAAGTCCATGACCTTAGGCCTGTTAACGAATCGAATGTTCAGTGAACCATTCGGCAGGAAGGTCGATTATGTTCGTTCATTTATCAAAAGAATAAACATGAACACAAAAGTTTGGTCATTTAGTTAAATGAACGAACATAAGCACATGTCCCGTTCGTGATCGCTTGTTCATTAACGTTCATTTATGTCTGTTCTTTAATTTATTGTTATTTATAATCATTCTTTATGTTCCTTTGTTTGAGCATCCTTTCAAATTTATCTATTACTAATTACTTGAGATAGTTTTTATATATTAAAACTCTTTGTTTACTTTTAAAATGTTGGATTGTATACTAGCTATCAATTTGGATACGTTTACTTTTAATTGGTATTCGTTTATTTTCTTTCATTTATGTGCATTTGTGTTCGTTTATGTTCTTGAACCGTTTGTTTGCATTATCAACGAATGAACATGCACGAACGAGAACATGTCCATTTTCGTTTACGGGCCTACTGATGATCTTGTTTTCTCAATTTTTGTTTTTCATTTCTTATTTTTGCTAATTAATGTAACATTTATTAAAAACTATTTCTTTAAACATAGGTGCAAGATACACTAATCGGGAATGGACTTGAAAATCTTTCTGAAACCATTGTTGAAGGCTTATCACGAGTGAAGCGGTGTACTGATGAGGGCCGGGCTCTAATGTCATTGGATTTCCAGGTTTCCCTAATATAACTCATTTGACCCTTTATTCTTTTTAGAGAAAATTGTGTAAACGGTCTCTGTGAGCATATTGCAAGTTTACTCCTCGCCGTTAATCCTAGCTAGTTTTTAACGGAAAAGTGATGTCATGTGTAATTCAAGTGAGAGGGTAATTGTGTCTTTTCAAATTTGGAACCCTAATAAAGTACTCAGACTCTAGAACTCCTAGCGTTGGTGTCGTCACCTCCGATTACGCCCTGAACCTTTGGTTTTTGCACCGATCGAGGGTGAGGTAGGAGTTCTGGAATTTGAAAGAGGATTTTACGAGGGTTCTAAATTTGAAAAGACACAATTACCTTCACATGAAGGCCACATATGACATCACTTTTCCGTTATAAACTAATTGGGATTAACGATGGGGAATAAATGTGCAACCCTCTCACAAATGTTTCGACTAAGTTTGCAATTTCTAAGATCTAAGGAGTGAGGACCAAACTTGCAAATGCTCAAACCACAGGGACCATTTGTGCAATCTTATTTTCTTTTTAGCAAAAATTTGAATTTACCCTTTTGACCCGTTAGAGATAAAATACACAATTAATAATCAAAACTCTCAAGTCTTAACTATACTTGTTGATATTGTTTCTGTACTGGTATGATGAACGTTATTATTATTTTTTTTAATGTTGGTTCAGGTTTTGATCACTGGCCTTCAGCATTTTTTGATTTTAGTGTTAAGCCAAAATTACTACGAGTTGAAACTTTTATTAAGGTAAACAACTATAGGCAAATTTAATGAACAGTTTACCATTTTGAGCATTCATCTATATAAAAATTTATAAATTACATTTAATAATTTCTCATTCCTTTAACAGGCGTTTTATCTTCCGGAAACTGAATATGTTCATTGGGCTCGTGCTCATCCCGTAAGATATGTTTTCTTGCTTTTGCTTTTGCTTTTACTTTTTAACTTAGGGAATATCTCATAGAATAGTAACCAACTTTCAAAAGTGTTCCAATTAGGTCACCCATGCATATTTTTCTCAAATTGGGTCACTAAATCTTCAAATCGAGTCTCACTGATTTTTGTGTGCGTCAAGAAAGAAATGGAGGATAAGATGTGGGGGTCGGAATTTGCAATATATGTAGTTATAATTAAAAAAATTAAAAAAACGTTAATTATTTTAAAATTCAATAATAAAAAATAAAAATCCACGTCGCCGCTCAATGTCAACATAAAAAAAAGATAAAAAGATTTCCTATGTGAAACAAAAAAGAAAAACGCTATAAAAACATGTTAAAACCTTTAATTTAATAAAATATGAAAATTGAGTGACTTAATTGGAACACTTTTTAAAGTTAGAGTGACCTAATTGGAACACTTTTGAAACTTGGTTACTATTCTAGTATTCTATGAAGTTGCCCCTTTTACTTATAGGTGAAGATGTGGTTCAGTGGTTGCATAAGTGCTTTATATATCATTTTTAAACAATATGTACAATGTTTATGTTGTTCTCACAGTTTTCTTTTGCTTTTACTTTTACTTTTACTTATAGGTATTTATTTCGTGTAGTCATAGTATTCGGATCATGTAACTACTTTTTACATCACAAGAGTACACGAAAAGTCAAATTACGGGGCTAATCAACCTTGTGGCCACTATGAAAGGTTGGAAAAGGAAAACCAAACTGGAAGTGCTAGAAAAAATAGAGTCGTCAACATAACTTTATAGTTTTTTTTAGAAAAAAAAACTACAATTTACATGGTCTGCGTTCGTCAATACCTTTCCGTCTCTCAAGCCTGTGAAATCATACGTCATACTGCGCTTTATATCGAGGTTAGCTTCTGAAACGCTTTGTTTATCATTTTTGTTTGTAATATTTTTTTTTCAATGTGTTTAGTGTGTGTTAATTGAACTCTTAATCATGGAGTTATGTATTCTTATTTGCATGTGAAACTTTAGTTTAAAAAAGATAAATATACTATTAAAAGAGAAATCACTAATAACAACTATATATTATAAAATTTTTAACCAATAGAAAAATAAGCAATATGCAATCACAGGATTGTATATGGGATGTGATCTTCATACACCACCCCCATGGTAACTGTACAAGCCTATACGGCTCGATAGAGCTATGTGGGCCGTATAGGCCACGCATGACTGACAAGTGTACGGAAGGGACACAAAAAAGAGCTTTTTGTGGCCTACACGGCCTTTATAGCCCTATACGAGCCGTATAGGTCTTCAACAACTCAGGGCCTATGGCCCTATACAACTCGTATAAGCATATACGAGCCGTATAGGTGAAATATGGTGTGGAGATTCAAGGTGGTGTATGAAGATCACAAGCCTTGTATATACTATTATTGTTCATGGCTGGTTTGGATCTTAAATTCTTAGCGCTACGGCACAGGATAATGTGAGCTTTTGTTTTCATACATTTTCCAACACAATACCTTAATGTTAACATATATGTATAATAAAACGATAACTGCTAAGTGCTTTCGTACATCTTCAAGCACAATATCTTAAATTCTTTAGTATCTGGTGGTTACGTGATACCTCTAAATGGTGACGTAGTGATAAGTGTTTCCTTCTAGCAGAGGTCTTGGTTTGAATCTGGCTTCCACTCGTTTTCTGCTTTTAACCCTGTTGAAGATCACATGCCAGGGGCAAGCTGCTTTTTACCTATATTATCAGGATATTGATGGGTCCATGAGTTATTATGGTAACGAGCTCTCACGGTAAACAAAATGATTAGTCATATAATAGGTGTACGTAGTTTGACACAGTTTTTAGTTACACTTTATACTTCTTCAAAACACTAATTCCAATATTTACTTTTTGTAATAAATGGAAACAATTACTAATAACGTGTTATTAGGAAAACAATATTCCACGTTAAAGCAATTAGACATGGTTTAGTAGGAAAGTAGCTCCTACTAACAAATGTCAATCGTGAGTAGCAACCTATTTTTTTACTTGCACAAGCTCGATAGTTAGCAAATTTTAACAGATAAAGTGACACGGTGTTTCATGAATCACATCGTGGCATTTCAATAAAATTTATGATAGTTCACTACATATGTAAGGAACTATTTGGTCTATTTCGGATACAACTTTTCAGGGTAGAAACATACATGCTAGCTCTTAATTTTTCTAAATCATTCGATTGTGATTTCAAATGATCCATGAAGATACTTCAATCTCAAATTGATTACACGAGACACCAATAAAACCTACATAAAGTTTACACAATTTGAAAGTAAAAAAAGAAAAGAGTAAATTGCGGTTTTCGTTCATGTGGTTTGCCCAAATTTGCGGTTTTAGTCCAATAGTTTTAAATTTGCGATTTTCGTTTCCGTGGTTTCAATATACTTGCAATTAAACCTAAATTCATTAACCCCGTTAAGTTTGGTTGTTAAACCCATTAGCGTGCCCCCTGACGTGAGCGGGCTTGCGAATTAGGACTGGGGTTTATTTTGGTAGAGAAAGGACAAAATTGTCCCTCACGTGAGGGGCACGCTGATGGGTTTAACGATTATACTTAACGGGGTTAGTGAATTCGGGTTTAATTGCAAGTAAATTGAAACCATATGGACGAAAATCACAAATTTAAAACTATTGGACTAAAACCATATATTTGGATAAACTACATGGATGAAAGCCGCAGTTTACTTAAAAGAAAATGTCGACGACGACAAGACTAAGAGCATTCTCATTCCATTCTCCATCTCCATCTCTATAATTACACTAAAAAACACCATCTTTTCTCTTTCACTTTCAATTAAATAATATTTTTTTATACTTTTATCATTACATTTTATCTCTCTTTCACTCACAATCACTTTCAAAAACATTAAAAAATTATAGAGGTGAACAGTGTGTTTCTTCAAATTTAACCATGAACAGTAACACTTTCTCTATCCTCTTCTCACAACCACTTTTAATCATCTCTAAAAAATGGACAGAGACTCCTCTCGCAAAATATAGAGAATGGAATGGAAATAGAGCATAAATAGTGGGGAAAATATGATTGGCATGTGGTAACATGCATGGTGGTTGTATACTTGTATTGGAAGAAAAAATGAGTGGCATGTGATAACCCGGAAATAAACTATTGGAGCGGTCCATACATACCCACCAACCAGTGGTATGGAGTATTGTATTGGTGGGGGCAGTCACTTTTTAATTGACTTCTACACATATTATAATAACTTTTATATTTTTATAGATTTATTAAACCCTGATTCTATATTTAAAATTTTTGAATTAATAAGTACAGGTTAATTTGAATCGATTTTGTTATTATAAAAGTAAATTGCAATTGTAACTATAGCCTATATTTACAAAAAATTTATAAAAATAGGCTAACTATTTCAATTATGCATATATGTAGTTTCAATATCCTTTTTCAATATATTCAAATATTTTGAAAAAGACATAAATATACAAACAAAAAAACTATATAAATATATAAATAAATGACATGTGACACAAAATTTGTTAAAAATGTGACCTGGCTTTTTTAACTTTATAAAGTTACAGTGATTGTAAGAATTTGATAATATAATATAGTTAAACTTAAAAGTATGATGATAGTCTCATGTTGGCATTTAGTACAATTAATGAAATTTGATGGTAGATAACCAAATTAAAATGCTTGTTACATTCTACACATGCCTATTTAGGATATGTTTTGACACGTGATGAAGAAATTGGTAATTTGGTTAATTTAAAGACGAAACAAGGAGAAGTAAATATTAATGATTTCTATGATCAAACACGGAAAAGCACTCTAAATCTGAAGTGTCTTTCAAACAGACGATTATGAATAGATATATTGTATGGAAATAACACCAATATCGGTGTATTGTTTGTATACATTATTGTATTTAAATGTGTGTAACAATTTTGAAATTTTAAATGAGCATACAAATCATAATCATACTATCGAGTTAATAACATCTCTTCATCTCTTAATGTTGTTCTTTGTGGCTTACGAGTTTGTTATTTCCACTTTTGTTTCTTCATAGCATTTTTTACTTTGTGGAGAGGGGAACGTGTGATGTGACCTATCATATCCAATGCTAAACACGGGTTATCTACAGGTACCTGCAAATCATATAATTATGAAAAAAAATCACAAAATACATTTTGAGAATTCTTTACGATGAGTTCAACTCCATCAAGACTTAAATTATGATATTAGATCGTCAGAAACCCAAGTCGAAGGTTTTTAGTAAGCTATATATTCATTGGTAAATTACAAATATGACCCCACAATGATATGGTATATAATGGTTGTGAGTGAAAAACTTACAAAGTGGCCAGCTTCAAGAATCCAATAGAAATGTAAATTTTTGTAAGCCTTGGTAAACCCTTTTGTAGCTTTACTATCTCCACAATATAATGGTATTCTATCAATGCTCAAGAATGTCTTTAGACCTTCCCACCTTTGTAAGAAAACAAAACACAAGGGTAAAACAGTAATCTACATTGGAATTTGGAAATTTACCATAGAGAGAAACATGAATTTACTTGAGCTTTTCAACCCATGATTGAGTTCCTTTTGTTGAACAAATAAGATCAAGCTACAAAAACAACACCAAGTTCAAAACAAATTTATCATTTTTACAAAGTTTAGTGAAATTTGCATATGAAGCTAGCATTCAAAGAGGAAAAAGATCATACTTGACCATTATATATAGTCACATTGACTCCCTTGTTCAAGAGTTCATCAACCTATTCAACAAACACAGTAAACGAAGAAACATAAGTAATCATTTTGTTCTTATTCTTTAACTTTTTATTTTTATATTTTTGTAAATGTGAGTTTTCCCATGGGCCCCACCAATACCTTGTTAACCAATGGGATCAAGTAAAACGCTGATTGCACGTGGAAGTTGAAAAAAAATTGATGTATCGTTAAATACTTGGTAAAAACTAATATTTAGAATCTTGCCTCGTTAATTCTTGGTCTCATGAAATCGCCTTCTAAGTATTCAAAAACAAGGCCCGCCTGTCCTCCCCACCTGTCATAAAAGCAAAACTAAAATTTATAAATTTGGTATATGCTTTTAATTCAAGAAAAATCAAGAAACTAAATATTAACTCACTCAACATTATTTGGGATAATCCCAAGTTTCTTTCTAATGATGCCATTCATCAAGAGATCAATATCACCATTTTCACCCGGAGATGTCTTCAAGGAATCAAGATATCTAGAGTACCTTTTCCTCGGGTTCACCCTCACGAGTTCCGATGTTGTCATTGACACTGGATCCATCCCCGAATCCAATAAGAAATTGTAGAAATCCTACAATGAATGCAAAGCATCGTTTCTTTATTAGAAAAATGGTTTTAGAAAGAAAGTGAGTTAGATTGTTGATTATCATCTAGAGGTGGCATTTTTCAATTTTGACCCATTTACTTATGAATGGTTCGTTTCGGGTTATGTTTTATCTCTAACAATAACGTTCAAAATTGTGTCCGCTTAAACTTCACCTCAATCATATTACTATTAAAATAATATGATTTTTGTAATCGTATTTGGCACACCAATGATAGATAAAAAATCAAATTTTAGACATAATGAAAGTCACCTCAATCATATTATTTAAATAATATGATTTTTTAACCATACCTGGCAGGCCAATCAGGGATAAAAAAAAGTCATTTTTTTGGACAAAATGAAAGTTAACCACAATCATATTGTTATTATCATCATCATTTAAATAATATGATTTTCGTAATAATATATGGCACGCCAATTATTGTAAAAAAACAGTTTTTTGGACAAAATGTGTTTAACCAGACGCATCATTGGCGATACAGAAAAATCCACTTGACTCGAACTCATTTTGACCCGTTAAATGAACCACCCGTATTTGATGTTTCCACCTCTAGACTTAAGGAGTAAAACATACAACAGAGTTACTATTGGTGTCGATCACTTCTTCAAGATCACTCCATGTTTCTGTAGCAGCTTTCAATTTCCCTTTTGCTATTTGCTGCTTTATTTTCTCAACAAGACTGTTTCCTGACATGGGCTTGTTAGATAAAAGAAAAATATAATCCAATTTAAAGCATTTATTAAGTCTCCTTAGGAATAACATACGCGAAAACATCATAATTTACATGGTTGATGGCAGAAAACCAACCTGTTTGCTTCGAGTAAACCATTGTCGTCTATCCTTGAAACATCCTTCAAAAGTGGACCCCATGATGCCTAATAATTTTTTAAGGTTTTAGAAATGAGCATCTTGTTTGATATGTTCTGAAGGTTCATAATTGCTCAGCCATGACACCTTTTAAAGGGAGTAATTAACTTTGATCCAATTTCTAATTTGAGTTTTTTAGGTGAAAAAGATATCAAAGTTCAATAAACTTGGATTCAAGGTGACTAAATTATATACATTTTGATTAACTTGATCAAAGTTCAGAAAAGATATCAAAATTCAAGTAACCTTGATTCAAGGTTACTAGATTCATAAATGTTGATTAATTAGACCAAAGTTCAAGACATATTGACTAAATTTCTATACTTAGGCGAAAAAGGTATCAAAGTTCCAAGAAACTTTAACACTTTGATTCAAGGTTGCTAATTTTTATAAATATTGATTAAGTAGACCAAAGCTCAAGAAACATTGACCGAATTGTTATTCTAAGTTTTATAGGCAAAAAAGATATAAAGTTCAAGAAACGTTGACCGGATTGTTATTCTAAGTTTTTTAGGCAAAAAAGATATAAAGTTCAAGAAACCTTGATTCATATTGAGTAAATTTCATATAATCATATTATAGCTAAAAGATCAAGTGAAATTACCACAAAGTCTTCGGGCGAGATCCAGCTATCTCCAAGAGCAATTCCTTAACATAAACCATAATTTTTTTTAAAAAAAGTTATACCAAAGTAATCTGTTTTATTATTGGAGGGATTTTCAAATTAAAATGTATACCTCCAAGAATGAGCTTTAGCCTTTTATCTTCAATGGCTTTGAGAGCTGAGAGTCCAAGAGTGACTGCATATTTGCCACCATAAGACTCTGCCACTATATAAAGAGGACTTTTTTGAAGTGTTTCATTTCTATTAAAGATTTCAGTCAACAATGTGGTTAAATCAGTTGCAGCCTCTTCATCAGTTTTCACCAAAAGCCCTTCCTCCTCAACAAAACTGTATCCAGTCCCAACTGGATTATCCTAATTTCCCACCAAAATTAATAAATTATAACAAATTTCATAAAAAGAATTCTTTTTTTTATATATATATAAAAGTTGAAAACTTTATAAGATTTCATACCACAAACAATAGATCTGCTTTCCTCAACCATGTGGAGTTTCTTGGCTTTAAGAATGAGTCCAGTGGGCCCACCTCTTCAAAATTTCCAGTTCCAACTCCTGAAGCACCCTACATTTGTGTGAAGAACACATAGTGATCACACACACATTCCAAAAATAATAAATAAAAAAATATTAATTTTTTTAAAATCCCATTTGCATAACATCAAGACAAGTACTTACAGGTCCACCTTGCAGCCAAAGAATTACAGGCCAAGGATTGTTGGGATCTTCAGTTCTATTAGGGCTTTTGTAATACCACCAAAACATATGAGCTTCTGTGTTCATAAACATTAAACACCATCAAAAACACATACAAAAATGGCAAAAAAAACAAAAAAACAAAAAAACTTGGAAAAGAAGTAAAGAAACATATGGGCTTTTGTGTACAAAAACACCATAAAAACAAACAAGAATGGTGAAAAGATTAAATCTTGAGAAAAAATAGTAAAAGATATGGCCTGCTGTGTTCATAAACAAGAATGATTAAAAAATTGAATCTTGAAAAGTAAGAAAAAAACATATGGGTTTCTTGTGTTCATAAACACCATTAAAAACACACACAACAACAATGGTAAAAAGATTAATCTTGAAAAAAAAACATATGGGCTTCTTTTTTTCATAAACTCATCAAGAATGTTAAAAAGATTGAATCTTGAAAAAAAAAAAAAACATATGGGCTTCTTTTTTCATAAACTCATCAAGAATGTTAAAAAGATTGAATCTTGAAAAAAAAAACATATGGGCTTCTTTTTTCATAAACTCATCAAGAATGTTAAAAGGATTGAATCTTGAAAAAAAAAACATGTGGCCTTCTTTGTTCATAAACACCAATGGTAAAAAGATTGAATCTTGAAAAAAAAAACATATGGGCTTTTTTGTTCATAAACACCAATGGTAAAAAGATTGAATCTTGAAAAGAAAGAAAGAAAATGGGTCAATCTTACTGGGTCTAACTTCAACATAACCCCATCTTTCTGATCCATCTTGGGTTCCAGCAGCAGAGGCTAATTGGGCAAACAAAAGTGGCAGAAAGAAGAACACGAGTGAAACATTGAATAAAGCAGCAAAATGGGAGGACTTCCACATTTCAAGAAAGGCTGCAACAATCACAAGTGAAAGGAATACAGTTTGTTTATATAAAATATATATATATATATATATATATAATAAATGTGAGAAAATGACAATAATAATTGAGGTAAATTTATTTGGGTAAATTTATTTATGAGAAAGAGATAAGATTGGTGAGAATATTGAGTGTGAAGAGGGTCAATTACTGTCAAGAAAATGACTTTACTCAACTATTCCTCTGATCAAAATCCTCCTTGTAAATTTTGTAGAATGTACTTTCAACTTTCAAGATTCAATCTGAAATATTAACAAAAAAAAAGGAAATAAAAATGACATCAGAAATCAAGGTTTATCTTTGTTTATGTTGTAATAATTCTTATTGTGTAGTCATTTATGAAAAACAATTTTATTTAAAAAAGGGAACTGCGGTTTTTGTCTATATGGTTTATTCAAATATACGGTTTTAGTCCAATAGTTTTAAATTTGCGATTTTCGTCTATGTGGTTTCATTTCACTTGCAATTAAACCCGACCACACTAACCCCGTTAAGTTTGGTTGTTAAACCCATCGGTGTGTCCCTCACGTGAGGGGCGATTTTGTCCTTTTTTCCTCAGATACACCGCAGTCCATAACGCGAGGGGGCTTGCGAAAGGCTGAGTTTGTTTGAGGAGAAAAATGACAAGACTGTCCCTTATGTGAGGGGCACGCTAACAGGTTTAAGGACTATATTTAACGGGTTAGTGAGTTGGGCTTAATTGCAAGTAAAATGAAACCTCATGGATGAAAATCACAAATTTAAACCTATTAGATTAAAACTGCAGATTTGAACAAACAACAAAAACAAAAACCATAGTTTACTCTATTTAAAAGTATGTTTTTATTTTATTTTATTTTAATGCGAATTAGAGGATAATTCTCGGTTAGTCTTATTTTCAACTGGGTGCTATCGTTGGTTGCCTTTGATGGCTCCACCCTTGTCATACATACTTTTTTTTATTGGTCCCCTAATTAATTCACCACGAACCCAACGCAATTTTGCACCCCCAACGACAACACATAGTCTTAGTTATGTTAAAAAAATAAATCACGTGTAATGCCAAATAATATTGTTTAGGCATGAGAGGTCGAATGTTATACGGTCGTTTTGTGAAAATATCTTACTATTCTAATAAATAACTACTACTATATGCCACTTGTCACACTCTTATTCATTCTCATACTTTTTAACCCATTTTCTTAAATATAGATACTACATGGGTCATTACCCACCCACTTTATTTGTTATTCAAACCTCCTATCCTTTATCCAATCAAACCTTAGATACCAAATTTCTCCCAACACCATCACGTATGTCTTTCCATCGGCCCTCTCCATGGCCTCCAGTTCCACCACCACCCCAAGTGTAATGAAATAGACCCTCTCCACGGCCACCACCGCCACAACTACTATCCCCCCCCCCCCACTATATCTACTTTATATATACATATACGACGCAATGGTGGACCTCAAAACCCCTAAATCTCTTTCTCTCATCTTCACCAGGTAATATTAACTCTTTTGAATGAATTTTGATATTAGATTGATTGAAGGTTTATGTTTAATATGTTTATTTGAAATTTGTGTATTAATTAGCTGTTTACAGATCATGTGTATTTGATATTATTATTATTATTATTATACATGAAGAAATCATCATTCATCTGACTTTTTCGGTATTATTATTATTAATATTATTATTATATTTACAATTGATGCCAGTACACATAAATACGTCATTTCAAAAGTTAGGCATTGACTGCTGTAAATGTGTTTAAAGCACTATTTCTCATATATCTTATACAATGTTTCACTTGACTTTTAGTTACGGAATAGTATTTTGTTATTAATGAGTTTGTGATAATCTATCTGACTGACTGATAGGTGTCCGTCGGAACTCAGGTGTGTGCAGTCGATGTTATCGTTACATAATGCGGTTGCTGCTGTGAGATTGACATCCTGTTTGAGCACTACTTCAAGGAGTTGCAGATCTCTTTCACAAGGTACACACTCTTGTATCTTTCTAGGCGTCTAATATGCAAATATGTTGTTTTATTCAATGTTCATGTGAAAGTGTTTGCTTTTTGCTTATTATTTTTCATGTGAAAGTTTTATTTGATTATGTGAAAGCAAATATGATTTTTACTTTTATATTAACGTTGAATATAAAGTTTCAATTAATAATAATATGATTTTAAAAAAATGTGTAATTATAAATCAATAACGTAATTAACTTAGAGTTTTATATGGAAGTTATCTATTAGTTTTCAAACTAATATTTATAACTAAGTTAGAGTTTTATATGAAAGAAATCTAATAATTTGAGTAACTTATGGACCTGGTCAATTGTTTGATGTTTAACATAAAATTAATAATAATAATAATAATAATAATAATACGATTTTTAATTTTAAAATGGATTATAGAATCACCTATATGCATACGATTTAAAATGGATTATGGAATTACTAATATTATTATTATTAAGCTTATTGCGTATTGATTATTTATTATATGGATTCTGATAATATGCATAATAGTTATGATGGAATAAACTTTGATATGATAATATGCATACCCTATTTTAAAACATGATTGATAAGTTTGGTGTTTAACATAAAATTAATAATAATATGATTTTTTAAAATGTTTAATTATAAATCAATAACTTAAAATAATAATACGATTTGTTAAAACTTAATAATAATACGATTTTTTAAAATGTTTAATTATTTACATAAGATTATTAATTATCTGGATTTTAATTATTATTATTATTAAGCTTATTACGTATTGATTATTTATTATAGAGGTTTGTGATAATATGTTAAAGGTTGTTATTTATAACGGTTTAACGGGTTTGAGATGCAATTTAAAAAATAAGTTTAATCAATATACTTTTTTTATCACACGAGCAACTATATATGGTTATATCAAGAGTTATAAGCTGGTCTATATGTTATTTTATTAAGAGTTACATGCAGACATGAACTAAAGATTTTGATTTTTGATAAAAAAAAATGTATACTTGCTAATACAATCACAAATATAGTGTAAAAGGAAGTTTTTATCTATTTGTAACATATTTGTGTAATATTAATTATGTAATTTCTGTAATTTTAATTTAATTGTAATTGCATTAACAATATATGATCAATTTGTTGACTGTATTTCACTTAATGATCAAAATTTAAAATTTTCAACAATTACCCGTGTAATACACGAACCTCAAACTAGTATATCATATAAAATATCTTCATACATAACAACTCCACAATAACATGCTAACATGTGAATGCAAGCAAACAAATGTGCACAAACACTCGCATAGAGTTGTTGATGTGCTTTTAAGAGATAAATTGGTTGAAAATCTATTTCGCTACACATGGCGGGCATAAACAAGGCCGGCCGTAAGGTGTGGCAGGGTGGTCGACGGCCACAGGCCCGATACCCCGCTAGACCCGAATTTTATTTTAATGTATTTTTATTAAAACAATATGTATATTTAGTGTTTAAACTCATACATAACCATTAGCTTGGTCTAGTGGAAAGAGTTATTACTCCCAACCAAACCAAAAGGTTATGAGTTCTAGTCTCATATGAGACATGTTTAGTTCTATTTTTATACAAAAGTTTTTTACACAACCCAAATTATAACTAAGTAACCTCATATAAAAATCAAATTGTTTAATCCCAACAAAATATTCCTTTTATGTAAGACCCAAAAAAAATTTCGCCTTCAACCTAAAATTTTTTTTGCATTCTCGAAGTCCGCCCTGGCCATAATATCTTATGCGGAACTTACTAACATCTTGTTATAAGCATTATCGATTTCCAACTCACTGTATAGTAACAATGAAGTTATAATAAAATAGTACTTTTGTCGTAACCCATGTATAGTCAAACAATGAAGTTACAATAAAATAGTACTTTTGACCTAACTCATTTAATGTTTCATTTTAATTTAACTACTAGTAAAAGTTGCTGGTAACTTTTAACTGGAAAAGTTTATTACTAGAAAATTCACGAGATCTCTTTAAATATCGTGTAGCTGATTTGATTAGATTGAATATTGTTGTTGTATTAATTTGGTTAAGTTTACCATAACATTGTCCCTACTAGCCATTCAGTCACATTTATATCTTCGTTTCAACTTTCAACAACAGGTCATCAACAAGTGTGGTAGGGGCTTTTCGAAAAGGACGAGTATTTGTTTTTTGAATATTCAAACAATAATTTGTTATTTAAATATTAGCTTTTCAATTATTGATCACATATCCAATTTATGTATAGCTGGAAAACAATGTAAATATGGGTAGGTGTTGGGTAATTGGGTTAGCATTTGGGTAATGGGCTAAATACGGGTAGTGGGAGATACGAGATAAAATAGTGGGGTATGTATATGTGTGTTTGAATATGAGTATGGGTTATATTCGGTTTATTTGTTTTAAATTGAAATCCGGTTCGGTTTTTAATTTAATCGGTTTGATATCGAATAGTGAACACCCATTGTTTTTAGATTTTACTAATATTGACCACAAGTTGTTATTTGATGGATTTGATTGCAAAAGTGTCTAATGAAAGTTCCTTAAATAGCTAAAAATGGCATAGGGGAGGCTTGAACAGAGTTTGGATAAGTAGTTAAAGTTATCTACTTATGTGACTTGAGTTGACAGCCTAAATAGCAAGGTACATATTCTCGCAATCAAATGTGGATGATACTTCACTTGATTATAAACTATGTTCCTTAGCTATGTGGCAAGATAAAAACACTAGATGTATATGTTCATACTGATTGGATAGATAGACGTATATGATATAAGTATATAACTGTGTATAAAATTATGCAAAGAAAATAAATAGCATTATAAAATCAAAAATTGGATTTTATTAATCTCGTATTTTTTCGGTTAGCTGATAATAATCAGGGTTGTCTCCGAGAAATGTTAAAATTTTTATGGACTTTAGGCAAAAGAGTTTTTTTTTGGTTTAAATAGTTAAAGTTTTAAACGGGTTGTGCAAAAATGTTTCGTATAAAAAAATAGGCTTAAATGAATTGAGTAATTGGATTTAAACATTTAAAGTACGTAACTTTTATCACAAAAAAATTAAAATTCAGCCTAGTGGGGTGATCGGGCCGATGGCCGTCAACTACCCTGCCCTCTTATCCAAGCCGATCATTATAATAATTCAGTATTAGAAAATTGTTGTCACCGATTCCACCTTTCATATTATTTGTTTCATTGGAACCCTTATTTAGAAACATCCTTTTATATTTCATAGAAACATCCAAACGATTTACAATGAAGTGGCAGGTAAGCGGGCAACAAGCTGCGCCACAACCCCCTTTTGGATAGCAAACCCAATCCCTTATTCAAAATAGACTACTGATTAAATTCACGAATCAAGCGGGTATTATTAAAAAAAAAGTATAAACAATCATTAAATTAATGATAAAAGATACAAAATACGTGACAGTTAGAATTCATCACACACACCACCACCTTAAAAGTTTGCATATTGCCATATGAATCCAAACCAAAGCCCAAGGAAAAGGAGTTTGTTGTAGAAACACTGCCACATCATCTCTCCGATCACCTGCCACGTCATCATCCGCTAGATCTCTTCCTCATATCATATTAATATATTATGGCCTTCTTCTCTCTCTACATCCGCCGCTTCTACAGCATCACCAACAATAACAACTCCACTCCACGACAATTTCAATCTCCGTCGCACGATAAACGCCGCCGCGGAGTTGCCGACTCCGACGTCCGGTCACTGCCGGTGGTTCCGTCCGGCGTCGAGTTGACGGAATGCTCGATCTGCTTGACTGAGTTTGAGGACAGAGAATCGGTGAAGGTGATCCCCTACTGTCGTCATGGTTTTCATCCGGTGTGTATTGACACGTGGCTTTCAACGCATGTCTCGTGTCCGCTGTGCAGGTCGACTCAGCTGTTTCCAGCAGCCGTTGATGACGTTCGTGACCGAGATCTGTCGGTGGTCACGCAACGTGTTTGAAATTAAGACAAATTTGCCGGGAAAAGTTGTTAGGTGTGACACTGTGACGTCACGGGCAAAACAATTGGTTTTTGTTTTATTTTTCTTTGTTAAATTTAATTTCTTTTAAACGTGCCGTGTTGTGTTATTGAGCTATAGTTGCATTTAATCGTGTTATGCTTATTAGCTTATCGTGGAGTGTAACCAGCTTATTGAACGTGTTCGTATTATTGTTTAAGAAAATGACACCGTAAAACGTGTCATATTCAGGTTCGTGAACATTCATTAATCGTGGTAAATATATCATGTCGAGTTCATTTTGTTTAGCTGATACGTATGACATGTCCATGTTTTATAGATGAACTCTAGTATAGGTCCTCTGATTTAGAGCCTTATTTAGGCACGCCACATCAGATTGTTGATGACCTTCGTTTGAGTCAATCAAAAGCCTAATTATTCTAAATAGTTAGAGCAAGTAGGGTATCATATCACAAGGAGTATGTGGTTAATGAAATTCGTGTAACAGATTTAATATTATGGAGTAAATGGTTTTAATGCTGATCACACAAGCAATAGTTTAAATTAAGAGAACAAAGCAACGAACAAGTAAACAAATATTAAGCAGTTAACAAGGCAAACCACACCTGGGAATTCAAGTAAGCAAACAAACAGTATCTCATGCAACCTAACAGATTGAGTATTAGCGATTAACTGAAAACTGATCAACCAAACAAAAGCTTAGACATCAACAATTACTTTACACACGACACTGGTTATCAAACAGTCCTTGCCAGTGTGACTCAGTTAAGGGTAATTGTACGTTTTATCGTATTCAATCTAACCAAACAGTTATATGACTAATTATCTAGCAACTGGTAACAGATCGTTCAGACCAACGTAAACCTAAACCGACCGAACACACAGAAATACTAAACATCAATAATCATATATCAATCTTCAATAACAAAACATAAGTATTCTTAATCACATGAGAAAAACTGTAAATGGTTACAAACTATACATCCCGGGTGCGATTCTAGGAGATTAGCCGAGCCGCGACATCATCGATTCTTCAATATGGATGATAGAAATCATATGTAGGGTCTTGACACGAGCTAGGACAGTGGAAATCGCCTTCTTAGACTGCTGGAATCGCCTCTTGGTCGTCAAAAACGAAGTTAGGGTTTTCTATTAATGAAAAAGAAGTTATAAACTCAAAATCCCGTCTGCACTCCCGTTGCGGTACGCGACGGGGTCTTCTATGACCATCGCGTACCACGATTGACCACCAAGTCAACATTTAAATTATCACCCATCGCGTACCGCGATGGGTCTTCCGCAAGCCCATCGCGTACCGCGATGGGACACTGCTACAACAATCATCATTCTTTTCCTCGTTTTGCGTGTTGGACATCCCGGGTCTTCATTCCATGTCACAACAGGTCCATATTGAGTACTTTAACGCCTGTGACCTGAAATTCAATAATACACGTATGAAGTATCGATACTTCTTGAATAAACAGTTAAAACTAAATAATAAACGAACTAAAACATATACAAATTAACCGACCATCAATTGTACATGAAAATCGTTTTAAATAAGTTTACAAACTTTTTTATCTACAAAGACAAAATTTATGAGTTCGAGTCACTTTTAGTGTACAAGAATTGATTTTGATGATTAGATGTTTCATATAGAGTTGGTAATTTATGATACGATTCAGTAACACTAGTTGACTTGATTAAAGTAAAAAATGATTGGAAGAGATAATCATGTTTGTGTCAAACGGTTGACACGTTAAGAATGTTTTTATAGAGATGCATTCCACCTAACCCATGTATGATTTGTATAATCCATTTAAGTAATCATGTTAACTGTGTCATGTTGTGTATTTCGTGCTATTGGGTTAATTATATTTGATATTGTTAAACTTGTTGTGTCAAGTAACCGCTTATCAGAGATGTTATACAAATAAAGTTTCTTACAAATGTCTAGGATCGAACAAATGAACATTGCTTACATGCTACAGCCAGATCAGGGCCGACCCTTGGGGGTGGTAGGGTGGTCGACGGCCACATGCCTGACACCCCGTTAGGCCCGATTTTTTTTTAAAAAAATAAAATAAATTATATGTATTTTTATTAAGTACAATATGTATATTTAATGTTTAAACTCAATTGCATAAACACTAGCTTGGTCTAGTGGTAAAATGGTATTACTCACAACCAAAAGGTTATAGGTTATAGTTTCATTAGAGACATGTTTAATTCTATTTTCATATAAAAGTTTTTTACATAACTCAAATTATAACCAAACAAACTCATATAAAAATTAAATTATTTAAACTCAACAAAATATTCCTTTTACTTAAGGCTCAAAAAAAATTTCACATTCAACCCAAAACTTTTTTTTTGATATCTTGGAGCCGAGCCGGCCCTAAGCCAGATCATAGCATTCAAAGCAAGGATACTAAATGTAAACAAGTAAAAAATGATGATCGATAATAATAAATTACAATGACGATATATATAAACATTTGATTATTTGAAGTACATATATCACATATCAAATTACAATATTTAAATTCAACCAAATCCACAAAGAAATTGCAAAACAGACCCTCATGTTCAGGAAAACACAAACCAACACTAAAATCAAAAATCAACATCACACTTGGTCCTTTGAAAGACCTTTGAGGAAGAGGAAAAATGAAGTATAATATGTTCACATGAAACTTTCATGTGGCAGTGTCTTGATTTCCACACTCCCACCTTGAATCGTACTCTCACCTTCAACTTCACATCCAACTCGACCCGGCCTAAGGACCTCTCCACTTTTAGATCCCGTGCAATATGATCCGGCAAGGGCACATCGTGTGATGCAAGATCCAACTTAAAACTTGTTGTGCTTCTTTTTTGCTGGTAAAACGGGTCAATATTCCCTCTGGCAATAGTTTCGTCAACATACATGACATCAACATCAACTTTATCATTGTAAATAGAAACTCTCTTGTTAGGGTTGTGTGCAATGAGGATGAAGTTATAGGTTGCATTTAGGTGACTGGCATTTGATAAATTATAGTTGTGGATAGAGCCATTATCAATGTAGTAGACTAGCTTTTTATGCTTGATGGTTAACCAAATTATGATGATGGTTAGACCGACAAGGACTACGATTGCAAACAAGACTATTAGAATGAGCTTCAATAGCTTGAAGCGTGTTGGCCCGGGCGGGGTTGTAGCATTAGCCATTTTTACATAGATCTTCAGAACTTGCTATGGGCTTTATATAGTATGCAAAAAGGTGGGAATTTTATGTCAAGTGTCTTGCAACCAAGTGTTTACTTTTTCTTTCCAACACACACATGATACTTAACTTGTAAAAATGGTGAGAGAAAAAGGGTATAAATGATGCTTAACTTGAGATGGAGGGAGAATGAATAAGTAGAACTCTCTAAGCGATTCTTTTATTAAAGTTTGGAACTCACTTTTGTGAATCTTTTCCAGTGGTATCTGGATCCTCATTTTCATGGGCCTGCTTCAAGTGATGAGACCAAACAAGTTTAGTAATGGGTTTGGGCCTCGTTTAGTGGTCTTAAAAGAAAACAGAAAGGAGAGTGGCCTTGGGGATAATTTAGTGGCTCTTCATGTAAGAGATGATTTCTATTGACAAGTTCTACGGGTCAAGGGGAGCCGGGTCAAGTCAAATATGGGTTGGACTTGGCCCGAGCTGGACTTAAATTCATATAATCGACATGAAAATTGAGCTTTAAGTTGGCTTAGTTCAAACTCAAGCAAGGTTAGCCAACGTTTTGTCAAGATTTATCATTCAACATGTAAAGGATCAAGAGCTACGTAGATTAGATGAAATCTAATGAGAGGTGAAGACTAGAATATGACGGTCGAAGTTGTTGATCATGAAGTCTGGATCTTGATCGATGGTCATCACCAACGGGGTCTTTTTTTTTGGCGGGGAAGGGGGTGTCAGGATATGTTATCGATGCATGAAGAAGAATAATAAGATGCTGGTCGAAGCCGTCGATCGTGAAGTTTGAACTAAGGTGTCAAATTACCCCCTGGAAACTCAAGGTCCTTGACGAGGTTTGTTTCACCATCTCAAACGATGCAAGGACGTCTTTGGTACATGTATCATTTATACTAATAATAGATATGAGTACCTCATTTGAGATAAAAATGTTATATTTTTATAAAAGTTATGTTACACCAACCTTAACTATTTTATTTAGATAACTATGTGTTATTCATAATTACATAACTATTAATTATGAACGTTTAGTTATCTAACATTAAGCTACTATAAAACATTTTTAATATTATTTTAATAAAAGTTTTAGCTAACTTGCTATATTGACGTACGCATGTCTTGTTCTCTTTCAAAAAAAAATAAAAAATTGCTTCTTAAACATATCACACAGACTAACCAAACACATTTAATTTTTGTTTGTCATGTATCGAATCATGTCAAGTATCATCACACTTAACGTTACTACTCTTCGATTAAACATCATCGTCACGTGGACAGTAGCCCGACAATCAGGCACCAAGTCATCTGCTCGCGGCTATATTCCATACGTCATACGTATGGCTAAACAAAAACCTCAAGCGGCATTTTTTAGTGAAGTTATATTATATATTTATATCACCAATTAGTGAAGGTCTTTATCCACATGGATGTACACTTGTATATCTCTATTCTTGGAGTCCGTATTTAGTTGTATTTGATCTGTCCCACTCATTAGTTGTTAATATTCCACGTGGCGGATCCTTAATAGAGGTGACAACATACTGGTAGTACTTAGTAGACCCGAGACAGTGCCTTCGCGCCTCTCAAAACATTTTCTTGGAAATAAAACAAAATTTGAATGGAAAGTGAAATGAGAAATTAAAATAGCAAATGAAAAGTCCAAGCATTAAATTTAGTTATGGACTTTAATGCCCCTGCACAATTTTATATTTTACTATTTCAGCTTGGCTTCATCATATATTCGAGGTCTAAAATTGAAAGTCCAAGTAAAATCAATCAACATCTTTAAAATTAAAATTACTATTCGTACATTTAAATGTGATTTAACTTTATTAATTTAAAGCATAACTTTGTTTCTTTTAATCTATGATGTTATAGTATATTATTTTAATTTTATTAAATTTGACTAAACTAAGTTCTTTTCTTTTTGTAAAAGTTACATCGTAACGCAGATATAATATAGATAGAAATAAACATGTTGTATATAAATTATCTATATTACATTATAATACATATAGACAACATTTAATCTCTCACTTTCTCTCTCATGAGACGCTTGTATATTTAATGTTGGACTAAATGCTACCTTCAATTCCATTCATTGTTTTACCACATTCTTTTCTTAGTCTGATTTAACCAGTGAATCTTTACCCTTTTCATCTACCCGCTATTGAATCCCAGATTCGTTTCAATTGAAGCCTACTTTAAAACCTCATCTTCAATTCCCAAATCACATCTACAAATTCTAGGGTTTGCCTCCATTAGTTCAGTTTCTTATATAAAATGTTTTCCTTCGATGTATAAACGCATCGACCGAATTTCTATTGTATCCCGCTGCAATGCGCGGGCACTTCCACTAGTAGTATTAACTATGGTAGGGATAAATACAGAGCGTAATTCGACCTTATCAACAAGAAGAAATCAATAACGACATTGAATACGAAATTAATACCCTAAATTAGGACCGGAGACTTGCCGGAGGGTTAATGAATCTTTAAATTTAATAGTGTCTCATGAGAGAGAGTATGAAATGTAAAAAATTGTCTATGTGTATTATAATGTAATATAGATTAATAAAAGTTAATGACAATAATTTTTTTTTTTAAATTCAGACCCTGCTATAAAATAATTTTAGAAGTGATAAGTTTAAAGGTGTCAAATATAGGACTAACAAAAAAAATGCTTGTAAGTATTTAATAGCCTCATTTTAAAGTTGTAAAAAATAAAAAAAATAAGAATAGCGTATATAACTTTACTAGTCACAAAAATAGGACTAGAACTGATAATCATAAAAATACATGCGAAACTAACTTGTAAACAAATTACATGAGAGGCTTGTTTGATTCGGCAAAACACCATTAAGGCATTAACCATATGCTCACAATTATCATTTGCTTTATGTGTAGAGTTATTACAAGTCACTCGAATATTAGAATAAAATTTATATTTTATATTACAAACAAAAGTTTTCAATAATTTGTTTTAATTGGCAAAATATTAAAATTTGTAGACGCAAAATATTCTTATCAACGACCTTCAAAAAAATCTCTTAAACATGAAAGTTAACATAAAATTAAAATTCAAACTATGGACCAATTTAAGTATCTCGCTATAACTTCACTGATAAAAAACCCCGAATCACAGTAAAACTAACGTAACCCAACGTAAAATTTGACTTTCATGTTTACCGAAACTTCTCTACCAGTACAGTAGAAACTCTATAAATTAATACTCGATTATTTAACAAACTCTCTAAGATAATATTTTTTACCGGTCCCGACTCGGGGATAGGGTGCTAAATTAATAATTCGCTAAAATTATAAGATAATATATTTTTGATAATTTCTTTAGACCCTACATAAAATATAAATTAATAATTCATTATATATAGCATATTACATGAATGATTTATGAAGGTTTATTGAAAAATGACTCAATTGTCTTTTGTTTTTTGTTGAAATCAATTTCCCATTCTTGCAATTGCTTTTGAATGAGACTTGGATTATCCTTGTTGTGCTTGCATAATGCTCTTCGAATTTCTTTATGAACCAATGGATCGTAACAAGTCGTTACTACTAGCAATGACTTCCTCTTTCATTACTTCATTCTTTTCATATCCCTCTCATTTGTTCTTAGTTACTCATCAAATGGCACTCAGTTCATATCTTTAATTTAAGTTCGATCATTGACAAGGTTCAAAGAAAGGGTGGGCTATTGATAAAGAATCGATTCCAAACCACAATGCTAGCAGATGGCGGGAGCTCCGCCTAGAAGAAAGACACAAAGGGGATATAATGCCTTTCTTCTCTTAAGATATTTCTTAAAAAGAGGTGGTATTAGTTTTGAAAAGAAAAGAAGGCCACCGCTTATCTCGTCTGTCATTGTTGTTTTTTTTACATCTTTAAGATGGGAAGCCATGTTGTGTGTATGATTTGTTTGTGTTAACCTATTTTGATCTTGTATTTATATAGAAAATATTTTTAATGTCTATAAAGTGATACATTGAACACAATAAGCATAGTAAGGTGGGAGATTGAAGATTTCTTTCAAATTGGGCCGTTCATTAGATATACATGCATTGTATACAATAATTAATTTGAAACTTGAAAGGTGTTTGTAAACTAAGTATTCTACTATAAATTAATAAAATATTAATTAATATATAAATTAATAATTATTAATTTATAAATTAACTAATAACTATTTTAATTAATAAATTTTGGTGGTTCAAGTGTATTATTTTATAGAGTTTATACTGTAATAATAAAAATTAAAAAATTCGAAAGAAAAGATTACAAAACATTTAATGCAAGCATTTATATTAATAAAACTTGAGGGGTAAAAAAGCCCAATTATTTGTAATAAAGGAATCTCAAAGGACTAAAAGTAAACTAAAGGGGTAAAATGGTCCAAAGAAAGAAGTTTCTGGTGGGGTTTATTGTTTGTTCACAAAATGTGTAGTAGGAACTAGAAAGGAAGAACACCCAATAATAATAATAATAATAATAATAATAATCCCCTTTCTTTTCTTTCTTTTCCATCTGCTCTCACTCAAACCCTTTGAAAACCAAACCAAATCTCCATTCCATTCCATTCCAATCCAAATATAGCCTTCACCGATTCCATTCCACCCCTACAATTCCGTCCTTATTCATCAATTCTAGGGTTTACACCGTCAATACAGCTGTAAACCAAAACAAATCTCTCCGAAACAATCGCAATTCCAATTCCAATTCCTATAATTAATTCAATTAATATTAATTCTAATGGCTGACGAATACGTCGTGTTATCATCAATTCGCCCTGGCTTGAAACGCGAATTCGCCTTCGCGATGAAATCTCATTCGGAGAATTACGCCGTCTGTGGCCGGACACGTGCACGCAGGCCCACCGTCTCGCCGGAGCCTACGCCGGTTAATAAGAAGCTGAAAAACGCCAATCTAGGGCACGGAAATGACGTGGACGATGAGGAGTCGAAGAGCGATGTGGTTGATGAACAGATGGAGGTTGAACAGATTAGTTCTGATTTGAAACCGGATGATAATAATAATAATATTAATAAGATTGTTAATAAGGATGAGATTAATGTAATTAGCTCTGAGGTTAAGATGGTGAAGAAGTTTCCGAGCAAGTTGAAGGAGTTGCTCGAGACCGGCTTGCTTGAGGGATCGCCTGTTAGGTATGTCCGGGGATCGAAGGTATACATTCACATCTTTGGAGATTGTTACAATGTTATTAGCGTATTGTAGGGCTGTAAACGAGTGTTCGTTCGTTAAGTTTTTGTAGGATAAATGGGCGGTTCATGAACACTCTACCGAACTAAAATTTGTGTAATGTTTTGTTTCTTAAGGAATTTAGTTTGTCTGTGTTTGTTTGTTAATATTGTAAACGGACGCTTACGGACAGACAAACACTAGTGGACACTAATGAACAAACGAACATGTGGACACTAATGAACAAATGAACAGTAACAAACACTAATGGACAAACATACGTAAACAACTCTAATGAACAAAAATGATTACACATTAATTTCAAAAAGTATAATCATTAGCATATGTTACCTGATGCTCACGAACACTATCGAACGATTGTGGCCTCTGTCCGTGTTCATCCGTTAAGCTTACCGAACGAAATTTTTTTGTTAATGGAAGGTTCGTTTATTGAACGGACGAACTTCTTGCTGAACGGACGTGCGGTTCATTTACAGCCCTAGCATATTGTTTTGTTGATGTTATGTTATGTGGTAACTTATTTAATAAACTGTTGATTAGGTGAAACATGTAGACAAAGGACTCGCAGGTGTGATAAAAGGATGTGGAATTTTGTGCTTCTGTGATACATGTGGTGGGAAGGAGGTGAGTGTGTTACTGTTACATACATATTGACTTATTGTTATTTGATTACTTACGAGACTATGAGAGGATTGTTTGGATTTTGATTAGTGATATTGGTAAATTTAGGTTGTGACTCCTAATCAGTTTGAGTTGCATGCCGGAAGTGCAAATAAGCGGCCACCTGAGTACATTTACTTGGATAATGGTAGCACGTTAAGGGAGGTGCTTAACACCTGTAAAGCTGCTCCATTAGAGAGAATGGAAGAAGCCATTTTAAAAGCAATAGGTAGTTCTTACAAAGAGAAACCTGCATGTTGCTTGAAATGCAAAGGTGAGTTGTGTATGTTATACAAAGTGTTGAACTTGCATGATATATTGATTTGTTTCTTAATAACTTAAAGTTTTGATGATCTTTAGGGGCCTTACCTGAATCCGGTAACCAGAAGGCAATGCTTTTGTGTGATTCGTGCACAGATTTAAAAGAGTCTAAGCCTCAACACCAGGTTCCTGTGCTCTCTAGTGATATTGTTGACAGGTATTTGCCTTCTATTATGGTATATTGTTAGTGCTCAGTTAATAAGAACAATGTTAAGATGATAAGAGGATACTTAGCAAATAGTCATTACTTTTGGTAATGTGTTAGCTTAGTGTTTGAAGAGACTGCAATAATAAAAATGTTTGTTTTCATTTACTTATTCTGATTAAATCTATGACATATGCACAACTCTGATGTGCTATTTTTGCTGGCCTTCTTAGTGATAGGTCAAGTTTATAGAAAATGTCGCAAACATCAATTTCATTAATGTCAAACTTATATACTCTTATGTACATTTTATTTGTTTGAGAACTGCAATAACTGCACAAATGATCATATGCATTGTTTTTTTCTTTATTGATTTGCTTTTTTTTTTTAACAATATCTATACTTGTTATGTTCAGGTCAATATCCCCTGTGCCCGCTCCTAAATCTACCACCCGAGTAGCCAACAACAGTTCTGCTCGAAGCAAGAGCCATGGAAAGCTAACCAGAAAGTTAGTAATCTTATCATGTCACTTACTATGTTCTTTCTTTGTTGATCATTGTTGATATGCCGGTTTTTTAGAAGTTTTGATATTTTTGTAAAAGAATGGGGTCTGAATTATAATTATTTTATCACCCAGAGACTTGCGGATGCACAAGTTTGTTTTAGAGGAGGATGTGCTAGCTGATGGAACAGCATTGGCTTATTTTGCTCGTGGCGAGGTAGTTTTTTACATTAATCAAGTAGATACAAGTATATAACTGTAACATTGTTTTCATATACTGCTTTATTATTTGTATGGTTTATAATAGTTTTTATTACCCTTTGGCAGAAAGTATTGGAGGGTTATAAGAAAGGTTCTGGAATCTTTTGCTATTGCTGTAAGAGTGAGGTACTTGCTGGTTTGAATTGAGTCTGAAATTGTATCTTTCTAGATTAGCTTATTGACTGAATTTTTCATTATTAGGTCAGTCCTTCACAGTTTGAAGCTCATGCTGGTTGGGCTTCACGTCGCAAACCGTGAGTTTTCTATTTTACACTTTTACCTTATCATAATTTTGCAATGTTTTTTTATTTTTCATGTAAAGAAATTATGAAACTTTTATTCTTTTGACAGTTATTTACACATTTACACATCGAATGGCGTATCTCTCCATGAGCTGTCAATAAAACTTTCAAAACAAAGGAAGCTTTCTGCAGATGATAATGATGATCTGTGCTCCATCTGTGCAGATGGTGGTGAGCTTTTGTGTTGTGATAATTGCCCAAGAGCTTTTCACCCTGGTGAGATATTTTTCTTTTTATTGCTATTTAGTTAATATAATGCATTTTTTGTTTAATTTAGTGTTTGATAATTGGCTAAATTGCAGAGTGCATCTCTGAGGCTGTCCCGCAGGGTACTTGGTATTGTAAATACTGCCAAAATATGTTCCAAAAAGAAAAGTTTGTTGAAAGAAATGAAAATGCACGAGCTGCTGGTCGGGTTGAAGGTATCGATCCGATCGAAGAAATAACTAAACGTTGCATTCGCATTGTTGAAAATCCAGTTGGCAATTCTGGTGTTCCAGCTAAAAGAGGAGCACCTGCTTGCGTTTTATGCAGGTACACATCTTCTTAGGCTTGTAAGTGAACTGAACGCTCAGTGTACATTTCGTGAACCGTACGTAAACGTCAGTTTACGTCCGTTCGTTTAAATTTGTTCATGTTTGTTCACTTATGTTCATTCATGTTTGCCAGTTTACGTTTGTCTAGATTCGTTTGTTAATATATTTGTTTAAAATTTTTGGCCTGATACAGCGTAGTCTAGTTTTAATAACTTTTTAGGCCCAACACTTTTTCTGTTTCAAGTTATGTTTGTTTGATTAAGGTCGTGAATTGTTCGTTTATATCGTTAACGAACAAACATAAACGAACATGAACATGCTCATTTTCTTAACAAGCAAACACAAACAAGAAAGCCCAGTTTGTTTGGCTCGTCTTTGATTGGTTGTTCGGTTAAAGTTAAATGAACCGGCACGAACATGCTTTATTGCTTTGTTTGTGTTCATTCGATTTGTTTGTAAGCCTACAGTTGCTACTTTTTCTATTATGTTTGTGCAGTTCGTTTACGTGTGGTGTTTCTGTTTCTTTTTGTCGCCACTAAATGATTAGATGTTTATATGCTATATTTGTGCAGGGCTCATGATTTTAGCAAATCTGGTTTTGGCCCAAGAACTGTCATCATATGTGATCAGGTACGTTTTTCTGTAACATTGCATGCCTATGGGCCAATTTAATTGATACATATTAACTTTTTTCCTTTAATTTCAGTGTGAGAAAGAGTACCATGTTGGCTGTTTGAAGGAGCATAAAATGGACAACCTTAAGGCATGATAAACATGTTTTAGATATACACATGTTTTTTTTTGTTTCTTTCATATTTTTCGTGTGTTTATATTATTAATATATTATGTTCCTAACTACAGGCATTGCCTAAAGAAGAATGGTTTTGTTGTACCGACTGCAACAAGATCCACACATGTTTAGAGAACCTAGTGGCTAGTGGTTTAAAAACTCTTCCAGAAGTTTCTTTGGATCCTATAAAGAAAAAAGTGAAACAAAGATTAGAACCCAGTGCTGAGCTGGACATCAGATGGCGACTTTTGTGTGGTAAAATGGCTTCTGATGATAACCGAAAATTGCTAGCCAAAGCTGTTTTGATTTTTCATGTGCGTAGTCATTAATTACCTTTTGCTTGTGTATGTGATTTAGACTTTTTAGTATTTAAATCTTTTTACTATTTGCCACAAATTTATATTTCAGGATCGGTTTGATCCAGTTGCTGACTCAACCACGAGCCGCGTTGATCTCATTCCTCCCATGGTTTATGGGTAATTAATATTATTTTTGATGTTTAATGGCTAAGTCAATGAATTGTGTACTAATTGAAAAATTGACATTATTTCAGGAGAAGTTTAAAACAACAAGACTATGGTGGGATGTACTGTGCTACATTGACAGTGAAGTGAGACCTCATTTCTTTGTTTAAACTTTAAACACATCTCATTAAATTTATTTTCAACAAATTATATTAATTTTGTTATATCAATTGTGCAGCTCTAAGGTTGTATGTGCTGGCATTTTTCGTATCTTTGGGCAAGAAGTAGCCGAAATTCCTTTAGTGGCAACAAGTAAGGAATATGAAGGACAGGTGAGTCAAATTTGGGCGGGTTGTGTTGACCTGGAACAACTTCTGTTGACTGTTTATTTGTTAATGTCTTTTGTTTTAATTTATGTAAAATGCTGTCGTGTAGGGTTATTTTCAGGCTCTGTTTGCTTGCATTGAAGAACTGTTAGCCTCTTTGAATGTAAAGATTTTAGCACTTCCTGCTGCTGATGAAGCTGGATCCATGTGGGCCAACAAGTTTGGGTTTCAGAAAATGCCTGATGTTGAGGTATGCCTTTTTTATTTATTATTTTATTACTTAATTACTGCCTTGTCAGCATTAGGGCTGTGCACCGGGTTGACACTAGACAGATCGAACTTGGACTCAAAATTTCTTGAAAATCAAAATCTAAAACCGGATTTATATAAGGTTAACTGGTTGGATTCGATTAACCAAGAACATTTTTTGTTAGATTTTTTTTAATAAGTCTCTAAAAGAAAATTAGCGCCAACTATGTCAAACGGGTAAAATATAAGGTTTTTAAAAAAAATCAGTTAATTAAAATAAGGTGGATTTTTTTTAAATAATATACTTTTGTTATCGTAACTGGCACTATTTTCTTTTCAAAAAACTAATGAAGAGATTCACAAAATAGTTTTCTTTGTAAACTGAATCCTACCCGTTACTCAACTTGTATGACCTGCTCATTTGCAACCTCTAATTGAAATATTGTAATTTAGTATGACCTCATGCGTTAAAGTTCATATTTTTTATACAAATATTGTTATATGGTACAAAGACAAACACCGACATGCTGACCGGGTTGATATTATGTTGCAGTTGAGGCAGTATAGACTGAAATATCAGCTGATGGTTTTTCAAGGGACTTCAATGCTGTACAAGACTGTTCAAAAGCCTTAAGCGTTGGGTGGTAGATAATTTAAGTTTTTCGGGCCTGCTGTGACTGGTCAAAAATGCGATTCTTTTGGTTATATATACTATATATGGAGAAAGGTCAAACATCACCTATTATGGTACAAAATCTGGTATTGGAATTTTTTTGTTTTGCTAGTCCAAATGAAATGGGCTGACCCGTTGGGCGTTTTTGGTTGGAAGATATAAACTTTTGTTTTGGAGTTTATGCTGATATCAATATGGATATAATTTTGGTTTTTTCTTTCATATCTATTCTATTATTGTTGTTTTCGTTGTTCAGAACATAGTTTGAATTAATTTTTTAAAAGATATAAATGACTTGTAATTATATTCCCTACTTTGCATGTATAATGATACAGTTTAGTGATAAAAAGGTTAAATAAATAAGTTAAATGGTGAGTTTGGTTTACATGGTTGAGACTGTTAAAACAAAGCTTTACATTGGTTGTAAACTTTTTAAGAAGTAAAACTGGTGAACACATAATCGTAATTTGGTTTTAAGCGTATGTTAGGGTATTAGTACTATTGAGCTTCACATAAGAATGTCATGGTTTGGTTTTGGAACAACAAAAGGAATGGAAGTTTTTTTGGCTATGTTAGGTCATTTGGGATATTGGAGGAGTGATGTTTCGGCTATCATAGACGTCGAAAGAGTTTGAACATTGGTTAACATTGTCTTGAGAGTGGCATGCATCTAACCGAGACATGACTTATGCATTGCCTAAGTTGCGTACACTTCCTAGCGCTATGGTTTAGTTGGTAGCGTCCACAGTAGACCCAACTTGGATATCACTTATGCGTACCGAATAAGAACACAAAGAAGCAAAAAGAAACATGAGATTTAAGACTTAATCCATTTCTTCACGTCCAAATATTATATATTATATATATAAGATAAATAGCAAAGTCTGGTGTCACATGGTTCATATTGATCCTTTTGACGGCACCTGGTTTGGGCTGTTTAGTTTTTCTTTCTTTATTCTTCTTAACCAAATATGTGTACCTTTGTTTCTTAAATGTTATCTATATCGTAACAAATGTAACCGATACTGTCTGAATTCACGTTGACACGCCACACCCGAGTTTTAGCAACAACGCTTTGGTTTTACCAACAAAAAACGTAACCGATACTGACCGAGTTCGTGTCGACACACCACACTTGGTTTTACAAACAACGCTCGCGTTTTACCAACGCCCTGGTTTCAACACTCGGGTTTTACTGATGTAACGAACGTAACAATACAAACCAGATTCGTGCTGACTTGCCATCGAAACAATCTGGTTTTACCAACAACGCCGGGGTTTCAACGCTCAAGTATTATCAAAGCTCGGGGTTACCATAACAAACTTAACCGATATCGACTTTTATATTCTCGAGGGGTGTTGATGTCCTTTATAAAATAATAACAATAATAAAAGCTTAAAAATACACCGTAACAAGACCCATTTCATTTCATTTCATTTCATTGTATTCCGGATAAGATAAATCATCATCAATGGCTTCATCTCCGGCAGTGAGTAGTCTGTCATGGAGCTCATCTTCTTGGCTCAACAACCGCACCTTAACAACCACCACCAACGAAGGCATCATCATCAACAAATCATCATCAGCCTTTGTAGTTTTAGCTCAAAAGAAAGCCAGGAAAACACGAAAGGTACACCCCACATTTCGAATATTAATTAAGGCAAATAAGTTAATGTTGATTGGTTTGTTTATTGTTTGTATATATTATTATAGATAATATTGATTGAGGATGTGACTGATGTGGGAAAGAAAGGCCAACTGTTGGATGTTAAAGCTGGGTTTTACAGGAACTTTCTCCATCCATCCGGCAAAGCCCGGATTGTTACTCCGGTTCTTCTCAAGTAATTATTCTTTATATTAAAGTTATTCGGGTTCGGTTTTAGCAGATTTTTGTGGGTTAATTAGTCGTCTTGTAGGATGCCCACCAACTGTTTGTGAAAATGCCACTTAGAAAAAAAGTGTTGGGGGGATTTGTTTGATATTTCAACTTGTTGATATGCAGCGTATATGTACGCTAGTTAGTAGCGCATATGTTTAGTGATAGTGTGTATGTTATACGCATAGTTAGTTGAAGCGTATATGTACAGCATATATGTACATATAAGCTGACTTGTTAATAGCGGATAGTTTGTGATTTGCGATTGGAAGATAGGTTAAGATTTGTTAATAGGGTTGAAAAACGAAGTCTTTTACTAAAATGCTAATATTTTGGGTCACTTGGTTATCTTGTATGAAGCCTACCAAAGTTTGTGAGTAAGTCGGTTAGAAAAGATGATGGGATTTTTTTGATATTTGAAATGGATGATTTGTGAATGGAAGAATAGGCTAACAAGTACTCGTTTGTGGTCTACAAAACTTTTTAAATCTCTGAGAAAAATGCTTACAATTTGTCAATAAATTGCACATCGAGGACGGTTTAAGCTCATGTGATGCTTGGTGTATGCTTGCATTAAATCACTAATAGTAAATAGGATTCATATATGTTCTATATAGGCTACATAATTTCAAAATTATTTAACATTTATAAAAAAATTTCACAAGATCAAAACACCTAATGAAAGTTGAGTTGAGTGACTTTAACGGGACACTTTGAAGTTCAAATGTGCATTGTTTTATCTTTCTTGTAATTTTTTTTTGTTCTTTGGTTAGGGAAATGAAAATTGAGGAAGAGAGAATTGAGGCTGAAAAGAAACGGGTATTCACAGGCCGCTTTGATTAATAGATGGAATATTAATAATATGTTATGAACATTAAAAGTTTTTGTTTTGTTGATCAGGTTAAAGAAGAGGCTCTGCAACTTGCTCGGATTTTTGAAACAGTTGGAGCTTTTAAAGTGAAGCGTAAGGGCGGGAAAGGAAAACTGATTTTTGGAAGGTTTGAAAATTGAAACTACATAGAATCAAACTAATTTGATTATTAGTCTTTTCTTTTTGAGCTTGCTAGTATTACTTGCTATTGCTTGCAGTGTTACCGCTCAAGATCTTGTTGATATCATTAAGGCACAACTTCAACGGTAATGTTTTTGGTCTATGGTTACTTAAAACCATTTTCCTAAGTCTAGTTTAGGTTACACACTTACATTTGCAAATACAAATTATTCTTTTCTTATGCAAATTCCTTTTTCCGTTTTTGGTACCCTTTACTTCATTTTCATGACGCGAGTCTAGAGCTGTTTAAAAAGCTCACAGTTCGCATAATCAGCTCGCCTGTAAACGAGCCGAGCCGAGCCTGAGCGAGGTAGGCTTGGCTTGCTGGCTCTCTCGTTAGGCTCGTTGGTTCACTTGTTTGCCTGTTTAACTTGAGCCCAAATTTTAATATATAAGTTATAGCCATAAAGTATGACCAAAATTTTAATTTATATAAGTCATAAACTTTGTGGTTTATTAATTATGCATCATATGTATATTAATTTTTTTATATACATCAATAGGTGTAAAATTAAAAAAAAAAATAATTTAAAATATAAAATCTTAATTTTAATTGTGAGGAACATTAGCTTCAATCCCTTTTTTCTTCTCCGATTGAAGATCTTGGAACTGTCTCCGAGTGTATACAATTGTATACACATCATTCTCCGAGTCGTCTTCGTCAAGACATTGAGGATTCCGCCGTTAGTTTCCAGATCTGCCATTAACCATCAGTTATCAAGCTCTCAGATCTACCATTAGCTTCTTCATCATCAAGCTGCTCGTTCGAACAACAACCCACCGTCGTTAGCTTTTAGCTTTTGGTAACCTTCCAGATCTGCGGTCATCTTGCAGCTCACAATTACGGGGACGTAGCGTACTTGCCGGAGGAGTCGTACGGAACACATCGGAACACGGAGATTCCGTGTGTTGGGTCTTGAAAGCCGTTTCCCTTACCCATTACTATTACTATTATATTGTTATTATTAATACTAATACTCATATTATTACTATCATTATTATATATAGAAGTATTATTATTGTTATTATTATTATTATTAATATCCACCGCTCTTATTCCCTGCTTTTGTGCTTCGCCGAAGAGGAAAGCCACCGCCTCACCTGCCCACACCATTTCTTTGGCGAGAAGAACCATCAACTATCGCCGTTTTTTGACCTGCCATCGCCTTCGGGTTCGTGATTAAGAATCACCGGATCTGTTTCTATTTCTCCGGCAGAATCACCTTCGAAACTACCGTACAAGCTTCCTCCGGCATTGTGTTCGTGTCCACGGGAATAAAGTTATTATTATTTTTTGCCGCCGTTGGGGGTCCCAAAGCAAAAGAGTGAGCTTCTTGTAACCTGGCTGCCGTTGAGCTGTATCTGCCTTCATCATCTTCACGGTATACTCGTTCCTTTCTCACTATTATTATTATTATTAGTATTATTATTATTATTATCATTAGAACATACGTGATCCGGATCTTTGGAGTTTATTTTCATTTTAAGATCTCTTGACTATTATTGTTATTGCTACACACTATTATTATTATTATTATTAGTTTTTGTTACTATTATTATTATTATTATTATTATTGATTTGGTGTCCTATTGCTTGTGTTTGTGTGATTAGTTGCAACCATAGAGCGTAGGAACCATGACTATTACTTGAGACCATGTCCTGAAACGAGGGGTGTAGGAAAGAGTAAAGATAGGGAGCGTATATTGCGTTTGGCTTCTTGGAATGTAGGAACATTAAATGGTAAGTTGCTAGAATTGGTAGATGTGCTTAAAAGACGTAGGGTTCAGATAGCATGCCTCCAGGAGACTAAGTGGAAAGGACATAGAGGGGCTGACTGTAATGGGTATAAGTTGTGGTACTCGGGGTCTGATGGAGCTAGGAATGGAGTGGGATTTCTAGTGGCTAAGGAAATACACACTAGTGTGGTGGAGGTGATAAGACATAATGACAAGATTATGGTGTTGAAATTAGTACTAGGAGAGGAAGTAGTGGCAGTAGTCTCCGCCTACGCGCCTCATGTAGGCCTAGGGGATCAGGAAAAGAGAGAATTTTGGGATTGCCTAGACGCAGTGGTAGGGGGCATACCTAGGGGGGAGAGGATTTGCATAGGAGGTGATTTTAATGGACACATTGGTAAGGCTAACGATGGTTTTCAAGCCGTACATGGGGGTTTCGGTTTTGGTGATAGGAATGAGACCGGAACAGATCTTCTAGAGTTTGCGGTGGCACATGACCTAGGTATTATAAATTCTTATTTTAGGAAACAAGATTCTCATTTAATCACTTTTAGCAGTGGCGGACGCGACACGCAAATTGACTACCTTTTGATGAGGCAAGGAGACCGACGTTGGTGGAAGGACTGCAAAGTCATACCTGGGGAGGCAGTTGTGACTCAACATCGACTACTAGTGACAGATATAGCCTTCAGAAATAAGCTGACTGTTCGAGAGAAGAAAGGTACACCAAGAATTCGATGGGGAAATTTGAAGGACAAAAATCTCCTACTGTTTAAGGATAAACTCAAACTGCATACGCGGGCTCGACTAAATGGGGACTCAACTCATATATGGGAAGCTATGGAGACAAAGATCATCCAAGTAGCAAAGGAGACTCTCGGGGTCACAACAGGAAAGACAAGTGGGCATAAGGAGTCTTGGTGGTGGAATGACGCAGTGCAAGACAAGATAAGGGACAAGGATGTTTTAGGGAGCTAATGAGGTGCACGAATGAGGAGCGAGTGGAATTGAGGGACAACTACAAAACGGCCAAGATAGAGGCGAAGAAGGCAGTGGCGGAAGCAAAGAAGGCGGCCTTTAAACGGATGTATGAAAGTCTAGAAACAAAAGAGGGGGAACATGCTATGTTTAAGATTGCGAAAGCCAGGGAGCGTAGAAGGCAAGATCTAGGACCGGTGAAGTTCATAAAGGATACAGATGGGCATGTACTGGTCAAGGAGCTGAACATCAAGCTAAGATGGCAAACCTACTTCCATAATCTTTTTAACAATGGGAGAGCTTACCAAGAAGAACATGACAACACAAACTTTCAACGACAACAATCAAATAACTGCTACTGCCGACGGATCACACGAGAAGAGGTGAAGGATGCACTTAGGAGGATGAGAAGGTCTAAGGCGGTTGGCCCAGACAACATACCCATCGAGGTGTGGAAGTGTCTGGGGGAGGAAGGAGTCATGTGGTTAACTACTCTGTTTAATAGTATTCTCAAATCAGGTAAGATGCCAGACCAGTGGAGGAGCAGCGTTGTAGTTCCTATCTATAAGAACAAAGGAGACGCCCAATGTTGTGGTAACTACCGAGGAATCAAACTACTAAGTCATACTATGAAGCTATTAGAAAGAGTGATTGAGGTTAGACTTAGACGAGAAACTCAGGTTACGGTCAACCAATTTGGCTTCATGCCGGGGCGTTCCACCACAGAGGCAATACACATTATAAGAAGATTAATGGAAAAGTATAGGGAGAAGAAGCGTGATCTACATATGGTGTTTATTGACCTAGAAAAGGCCTACGACAGTGTGCCACGACAGGTGCTCTGGGAGTGCTTGGAGGGTAGAAGAGTACCCAGGAAATACATAGAGATAATTATGGATATGTATACCAGGAGTGAAACAAGTGTCCGTGCGCCAGTGGGGGATACTGATTTCTTTCCTGTAGAGGTAGGTCTTCACCAGGGGTCAGCGTTGAGCCCGTTTCTTTTTGCAGTAGTCTTGGATGAGTTGTCAAAGTCGATTCAGGGGACTCTCCCGTGGTGCATGATGTTCGCAGACGATATTGTGTTACTTGGTGAGAAAAAACAAGATCTAAACATGAGGTTTGAGGAGTGGCGAACAACCTTAGAGACAAAAGGTTTAAAGATTAGCCGATCTAAGACGGAGTACCTCCACTGTGATTTTGGTGGGATAAACGACAATGAAGACGCACAGATCACAATTGAAGGGCAGGTGGTCCCGCAGGTAACGAAGTTCAAGTATTTAGGATCATTTGTACAGGGCGATGGGGAATTAGACAGTGATGTGACCCACCGAGTTCAGGTAGGATGGTGTAGATGGAAAGCAGCCACAGGTATATTGTGCGACAAGAGTTTCCCGACTAAACTAAAGGGAAAATTCTATAGGGTGGCAGTTAGACCTGCAATGCTATATGGAACAGAATGTTGGGCCATCAAGAAGGCACAAGTGCGGAAGTTGGAGGTAGCAGAAATGAGAATGCTACGTTGGATGTGTGGGCACACAAGGCTAGACCGAATAAGAAACGTTGTGTTTCGCGAGAGATTAGGGGTGGCGAACATAGCAGACAAGATAAGAGAGTGGAGATTGAGATGGTTTGGACATGTAAAGAGAAGACAGACGACGAATCCTGTTAGATCCGTAGAAAACATTACTATAGAGGGGAGGAGGGGTAGAGGACGACCGAAATTGACTTGGGATGAGAGGATTAGGCATGATTTGATAGACCTAAACCTCTCCGAGGACATGGTTGAGGATAGGAATTCGTGGAGAAGTAGAATTAAAGTTAAGGATTTTTAGAGAGAATTGAATACCTTAGGGCTTATTATTAATATTATTATAATTAGTAGTAGTTTTTATGTAACGGTTAAACTTTGATTTCCTTTATTTTGCTTCATACACATGTACTTAGAGCCGAGGGTCTCTCTGGAAGCCACCTCTTTATTCCTTTGGATAGAGGTACGGTGTGCCTACATCCCACCCTCCCCAGACCCTACTTATAGCTTTGCTGTCGGTGGGATTTTACTGGGCATGATTGATTGATTGATTGAATTTTAATTGTGATAATTATTTGTTTGATTTTAGGGACATCGACAAAAGAATCGTTTCTCTACCTGAGATCCGGGAAACAGGGGAGTATATTGCAGAATTAAAGCTTCATCCTGATGTTACTGCTCAAGTGAGGTTGAATGTATTTGCTAACTAAAAAATGTACTTCTTTGAAGAGGATTTGTGTCAAGGTATGTGAACTAGTTAGTTATAATTTGAATGGTATTTATGTTGTACCTTGTAGCTTACTTTGTGCACTATTAATTCATTTTCGTTTCATCTTTGTAGGATGAAAATTGTGAAAGTAGTAATAGGATCGCGCAAGTTCAAGATCGAATCTTTATTTCTTTTTTGTGTTATGTGGTCACAGGATAACACTGGCATGTACACATCCTTGTTTATTGTGTTGTTAAATAGTTCATTTTGTTGAAATTTCAAGAAACACTTTATATGAGTATGAGTAAAGGATGCATGTAACAAAAGCAATGAGACGTTTGTGTATGTTTTGAAGGGTCAATCCTTGATCATGGGCATGCATGTGGGATTGTGGGCAACTATCATTTAGCTAACAAAATATGATGTTTTGTTGTATTTATTTCATTATATTACAAAGACAAATTTATGGTAATCATTCTTTATGTTTCAACACCCGTTACCATAATCCAATACCCATTATTGTAACTAACCTAACCGATACTAACTGAATATGCAACGTTGCAATGAGACGGGCCTTTTTAGTAAGTTACAACTTAAAAGTAAAACCATGAAATGAAAAATGCAAATTTAATTTCAACCCTAAAGATGTTATTTTACCTACTCACACAATTTTTTTTTTGACAACTCTAAAGAAGAGTATGCAACAAGTAATATATATTATTTAATGATATTACTAGTGGGCTTGAACATGAACATTGCGATAGAGATGTAGCGTGAATTCGATTTGTATCATTTTGATTCAATTTGTTATGATAATGATTTGGTACAGACACTCGTTATAAAGTTGTAAAGTCTAAATGATACCGACAAATGTTAAGGTTTGTGGGTTAATTAATACCTAGGGATGTGCAAACAAATTAAATTTTCGAAACCCAAATTCTTTAAATTTTTGATCCTGAAATATCTTATTATCTTAAATTCAGATTTTGATTCGGCATTTTATAAATATTTTGAATATCCGAAGTGTTTTTAAAATAATTATTATATAATAAATAATTAGTTTTTATTTTTTCAATTTTCAAAGTTATAAACCCTAAATTAGAGTCAGGTTTTTTTTTTCTAGTGACGAGCATAGTATCAAACCGGTACAGATCCTAAAAATCTTGATTCCGATTTTTTTTAAAAGTATGTACTAGTACTGACAATGTACGGTTTGATATCGGTATTCAAGACAAAAATTCGATAAATACCGAAGACAAATACTAAATGCTCCTGTTTCCTAAAACTCAAAAAGTGTTCCGTAGTCAGGTCTTTCTTCTCTTTAAAGTATATATAAAACCCTAAATCGCAGTCAGGTGTTTCTTCTCTTTAAACTTCAAAGCGTATAAACCCTAAATAGCAATCTGGTTGTGCCTGCCTGACGATTTCAAGCCTTGTGATCTCTGAAGTTTCATTCAATCCATTTCAACAACCATCAAGTCTTCTACTTTACAATTCAGGTAACAATCAATCGATTTCAACAACCATTTTACTTTTCCCCAAATATAATATTATATTATAAATCCTTCGATTTAGGTGTCAAATTCTCCCTAATTATTAGCATATTAAATTGTGTATGATGATGATGAATTGATGATGATGCGTTTTAAAACTGTTTTCGGATATCCGAATGTGAACACCCCTATTAATTAATACCTACGTTTTGTTTCAGAAACCCTAGCTGCATTTGAATTTGAACAGGACATCTCTGTTTCCGGTTAATTGGTTTCAGAATGTCGTCCGATGAATCCGACTCCAACACCGACACTGAGTTCCAACAAGACATGGAGGCTTTAAAAAGAGCTCCGCGTTATGTCGATGGTGATAGTGAGCTCCCCAAATCACCCTTCGAAAGCGCGCCTGATGACGATGACGATGATGATGACTTAGAGTTGCTGCATAGACTTGAACAGCGTTTTTCTGTTCCCACCAACAAAGACAGTAGCTCTGGTCCATTAGAAGACACACTACCTTCTGATGATTTTGAAACTCTCCGTGCCATTCAAAGGCGCTTCGCGCAGTACGACGGTAAAGTTGCTTTTTAGTTTTCTCACATTCGTTTTGTTTTAAACTAATCTCTTAAAATATTGATAATAGCAGGTGTGTTTTTTTAATCTTGTATAAATGTTAGTTTTTTTTAAGTTAAATGAAACATATATGAATCTTGACCCGTTATTTAGTGATGAAGTATAGTGAAGGAAAAACTTCACTAAATAATAACCAAGTTTCGTAATTGTTCAAGTTAAGTCAAATTGGAAAAATATAATCACTAAACAGTAACCAAGATTCATATATGTTTTGTTTTCTTGTAAAAAGTGATTTCAAATGTTGTATTTTGTTTAGCTTTATAACTTGTGCATTGATGTTTGAAGCAGATAGCATGAAAACCAGCACGGAGAGTTCTGCCAAAAGATCAGAGCAGGTTGGTGCACCTAATAACATAGACTTGGGAAAGGAATCTTCCTCTAATTTTTTTGTAACAAGAAATAATAACTAACCTCGGAAGAGGCTTTCCAGATTGTGTAGATGGAAGATCCACCAATCAGAATTTGGATATTGCAAATAATAATGCAAATGTCAGTGAACTTGATGGTGGTTTTCAACGATCTGGACGGGCATTTGTTGAAGCTATTAAGAAGAACAGAGTATGCCAGAGGTTACTGCGTGATAAGTTAGCTAAAATTCAAGCCAGAATGGAAGAGAATAGAAAATTAAGAGAACATGTTAAGATAATGAAAGACTTTCAGACGGCTTGTAGAAAAAGAACAGGCAGAGCATTGTCTCAGAAAAAAGATGCTCGTATTCAGCTTATTTCGGTTCCTAAGAATAAGAAGAGAAGCAATGCTTCAAAGGTTAGTTTTCTTACCATTGAAAATCTTGATGATAATTTCTTTATGTTTATATCTATTAGTTTTCTAGAGTGCCCATTAGCAGCATATGTTATTGATACGTTGTACTTGAAATTTATACTTCAAATTTGTTTATTCTTGATTGTAATCGTTCTTGTTATTTTTGTTATATTTAATTATTACACTTGTGGAACTGCAGATTGATGAGAAAAACAGCCAAGCAATTAATCAAGGTCCTGCTGAAAATTCCCATGTTGTACACTATAGAGATGCACTGTCTAAGTATCCATTCTCTTTGACTAGAGAACCTTGGTCTAAAGAGGAGAAGAAAAACCTATTGAAGGGAATCAAACAACAATTTCAGAAAATGTTAATGGATAACATCAGTTTTCTTAGGTATGTTTTACTCATACTATCATGTTATTACTTATGAGTAGTGTTCTTCATTATCATTTACGTGTTATAGATAGGAATTTTTTTATTTGGAAGATATAACCTATGAGTAATGACTGAGTAATCTTCTCATGAGTGCGTCTTGCGACTTTGACTAACCAGATATTAATCGTGTTTCATGTTAAATTTATCATGAAGTATTTATTTGATAGTTTTTATGAGAAATCATGCATCAGATTATTGAAACACATTTTTTAATCCTTTCGTCTATTTTTTATGGAGTTAAATACTAAACTAACAGGCTGTCCTTGCGGAAGATTTCACCGGAACCATAGGCTGGTAAATACATAACTTATTCTTTCTGTTTTCTTTCTAAATAACAAAGTCTCATAATTTCTCATTATCACAAAACAAGAGATACAATAAATGCCAATGCTACTTGTACCTAGGCAGTATTTAGATTCAGGTCTATTTGGTTATAAAGCTTCATAAGTTGTATCTAGAGTGTTATTGTATTTATTTATTTATTTTATTATCATATTTTTTTAGAATTTTTTAAATTTAAGAAATCAAACGTATCATCTACAAATGTATTTATTAGATTACCAACAAAAGGCGCCCTAGTGTATCGTTCGTATACATCTTTCTTTAAAACACAAATGCACATTTAACCGCCAAAGATATCATCATATGTTATCAAAGTGTTCCATATTGCTGGTTAATAATTCAAATTAAAAAGATAGCTTTGTGGTATTGTCGCTTTTCTGTTTCAATATCATCACATTCTTGGTTAATTCAAACTTGTATGAAATTGTGAAGAAAGTTTCTTACATATACATGACAGCGGTGAAGATGCAGATTATTCTAGTTATGTTAGCATGGTTGCACAAATTAAAGATCATAAAATAACACGCGAAGATATCAAGTCATTTGTTAAAATTGTTAGATGGAATGAACTGGCTTCCATGTATTTCACAGGCCGATCCGGTCCTGAATGTGAATCGAGGTAACTGTTTTTCTTGCTTTTAGTTAATGCAAAACCAGTTTTTGTTATCCGTTGATTTATTATCATTTGTTTTATACTAATCGTTAATTGATTCAGATGGAGGAACTGTGAGGACCCATCAATTAATCACGGGCCGTGGACTGTAAATGAAGACAAGAAGCTGTTGCATATTGTTTCAAACCGAGGGATTAGTAACTGGATTGAGATTGCTATGGAACTTAATACTAACAGGACACCTTTTCAGTGTTTGTCACGTTTTCAAAGGAGTCTAAACGCATCTATAATAAAAGCCGAGTGGACCTCATCTGAGGATAATGAACTCCGTAGGGCTGTAGCAGAGCATGGTGAGTCTAACTGGCAGCATGTTGGATCTGCACTCGATGGGCGCACGGGGACCCAGTGTTCTAATAGGTCAGTCAGAATTTCTAATATAATATTACTAGTAATGAATTATGATTAGAGGTGACATCATAGTTTAACTTGTTTTCTACTGTGTTTAGATGGAAGAAGTCATTGAACCCTCTAAGGAAAAAAGTTGGGAAGTGGGCCCCAGACGAGGACAAGCGTCTGAAAATTGCTGTGAGGCTATTTGGGGGCAAAAACTATTATAAAATAGCCAAGTTTGTGCCTGGTCGGACACAAACACAATGTCGAGAAAGGTATTCGTTAAATTAAAATATAGTTTATAACATATTTGCCTAACGTAATACTAAACAAAATTTTGGTTGTGTGACAGATGGGTTAATTGCTTAGATCCTTGTCTTAATATGAAGGAGTGGACTGAAGAAGAGGATTTGAAATTGAAAAAAGCACTTGAGGAACATGAATATTGCTGGTCTAAGATAGCTGCTTGTGTTCCTCCACGCACTGATAGTCAATGTCGCAGGTACTATAACAACATTAAACGGGTCCATTTCTAAAATATTTTTACGTTTATGCATATTAATTTCCTTCTGTATGAACAGGAGATGGAAGGCGCTGTTTCCAGAAGAAGTTCGTATGCTGAAAGTAGCCAGAACCATGAAAAAGGCTGCTTTGATATCCAATTTTGTAGACCGAGAAGGCAAGCGTCCTGATCTGACTATCAAAGATTTTGTCCCACTTTTGCAAATTGAGTCAGATCATAAAGACAAAGAAGATCAAACAATCTCAAACAAGAAAAAACAAAGGTATGTCTTTCAACTGCTTGTTCTCATATATAGGTCGGGTATTATGTGTCAAGTTTTTTTTAGGTAAACTGATAAGCTAAGTGACTTATTTGCAGAACTGTTAAGATCTAGGAGGGCTAGAAAGGGCAGTTGTACTGATGAAGATGATGTGGCAGAGAATTATGATGATGTTGATGATGTAGGACCCACATCATTTGATGGGGACAATTTGGAGACTACAAAGAGGTATCATGCCATTTATGTTTTCAATTTTCTTGGACAAACTTTCGAGCTAATTTACTTGTCTTTATATCATTATCACAAGTCTTTATATATATATATATATTGTCTCAAAAGTTTCTCCTAGTGGAAAATGTTGTTGATTGTGTACGTTTTCTTCATATTGCAGAACTGTTCTTAAAAGGAGATCTAGGAGGGCTAAAAAGGTTACTTGTACCGGAAAGGAACTCAAGTTGATTGATGAAGACGACGTGGCAGAGAATAATGGTTATGTTGAGAACACAAACAATGATGTAGGACCCACATCATTTGACGGGGATAATTCTAAGACTAAAAAGAGGTATCATGCCATTAATTTACTTATTTGTCTTTATATCATTATCACAAGTCTTTATATATATATATTGTCTCAAAAGTTTCTCCTAGTGGAAAATATTGTTGATTATGTGCGTTTTCTTCATATAGCAGAACTGCTGTTAAAAGGAGATCTAGGAAGGCTAAAAAGGTTACTTCTACCGGAAAAGAACTCAAGTTGATTGATGAAGATGACGTGGCAGAGAATAATGGTCATGTTGAGAACACAAACAATGATGTAGGACCCACATCATTTGATGGCGATAATTCTAAGACTAAAAAGAGGTACAATATAACTAATATCATCCCACTTAATTCTACGACTGTGTATGCACGTATCTATCTATGTATGTATATATTGGTTCAAAAGATTCTACTTGTAGAAGTTATTGTTGATGATGAACTATTTACTCGCGATGCAGAACTGTTCTTAAAAAGAGATCTAGTAGGGCTAAAAAGGTTACTCGTACTGTAAAGGTCCACAAGTCTAGTGATGAAGATGACGTGACAGAAAGTAGTGGTCATGTTGACATCACAAACAATGACGCAGGACCCGCATTCTTCGATGATGCAGAGACTCAAAAGAAAGCCACTGGGAAGCCTAAGGGCAATGAAAGGTATGATTCCAATAATTTGGTTAAAGCTATTAAATTTTGACTCCTTGTTTGTATTCTTGTGTAAATTTTAACTTGTTTCGTTTACATGCAGGGGTGTTCCTAAAATTAGATCTAGGAGGGCTAGACAGGTTACTCATTCTGAGAAAGTGTTGAGATTAATGGGTGCAGAGGACAATGACGGTGACAACAATAATAATGATAATGTTGAAGAAAACAGAACGCTTGACGGGGACGATGATTGTGAGATTGAGAGTAGAGCCACCGGGAAGCGGAAAAGGTATGGTTTCATTTTTTTTGGTGTTTTATATGAAAGAACAAATAAATGGTATAATACGTTAGTTTTGGATTTTGCAGAGATGACGGTGACGTTGAAAGAAGGGAAGGAGCGGTAGAACTTAAAGTGTATTTTAGAAGGAGAATTAGAAAGCCCAGGGATGATGAAATTTGTAATAGGAAAATAGTTGTAGAAATGGAAGATGAAGAAACACTTGGTTGCATTTTGACCAAGTTAAAGAAACTTAAGAGAAAGAGGAATGAATGAATTTGGACTTTGAGGTTTTTGAACAAGTTTTGCATAGCAATTAGTTATCTTAAGGGGATTCTAACACGTTGGGTTGAAATGCTTTTTGGTCAAAAAAGGAAGAAGGATAAGGAGGTTTGTAATTTTGTAGCACCTTCATATTATTGATTTTGATATATTTATTATTTATTCATGGTTAAACAAATTGATGTTTAACTAATATATAACTGTTAGGGCTAATACTTATTGTTTTTAAGGAGCTAGAAACACGATACAGCAAATAACTTTTATTTTTAAGAAACATGATACAAGCACCCTCTGCGGTTACCATGGTGTTGGGGAAAAGGGCTCTGCCTTATTTTGGCTGTTAAATGGTGATATATGGACATGAATGGCGTTCCTTTGGGCAACCACAATCCTCAGTCTAACCGAGAATTGAAATACAAATGGACCCGTTAGAGACCATTGACGGGAAGTGAAAATACAAAGCGTTCAAGGGGGTGTTAGTTCTATTTTGATCAGCGTTACACGTTGGCAATCGGTTAGCTCTACCAGTGGCGCAGCTTCACTAGGGCTCTACCCTTCACCTGGAAATCTTTGCCGTCATGGGACTTAATCAAAACCTGTTTTTAACATTTTTCGGATTAGTTTGACAAATAACGAACCGCTATAATCTTTTAGCCACTTCCACGCACCCGGGATTTAATCTAGCATTACCTCAGCCTTTACAGGTTCCCTACTCCAACTTCAAAACTATTCGAAATTGGAAGTTGGTACCATATAGTGACAAGTGAGCTGTGACTGCCTGTGAGTGTGTGTGTGTGTTGCTGTAAACCCAATGGGCCAAGTTTCTATATCCCGAGCCCTTGAACTTGGGCTTTCGATTATACATGCGCACTGTTGTAGACTTGTAGTCCGAATGGTTTTGTGTATTGTTTTTTATGTAAAATTAAAAAAATTGGGTTATAGTTTTGGCTATTTTATATTTGAATTTAGTTTAATTTACAAGTATTTAAAAGTTTAAAAAAAATTCAAGTTTGCTGTAGTTTTATTTTATATTATTTACTTTTTTGCTGAATCGGATTTCATCAACAATAATTTGAACCATATCGGAAGCGAAAATTTCAATATTTTCAATTTGTTGAAGAATTCTAGTTTTAATAAATTGATGGCATCATTCATCAATATATGAATTAAATCATATTTGCAGTTTACGACCAATCATATGATTTGATAGCATTATCAAAATTTGAATAAGATTGGAATTATTAATTTATGAATGATATTATTCATTTGTTATGAGCAAATGAATGCCAACAAATCAACCACTTGATTTTGAGAAAACAGTAAAAATTGATGAGTATGAGAAAACACAGTCCAAATGGGTGAAAACCACGCCGACCAATAAACATGTGAATCGGATGAGTCAAGTAAAATGATCAGTCTGGTTATAGAAAACAACGAATACCATAGGAAAAGGTTTTGAAGAGAATTCGAATTCGCAACTTTATGATTAAGCACATTCATCATTTTAGAAAGTTTTTATTTTTAAAATACATCTGCCTAATTTATTGAAACAAAAATGGATGTAATTTATATAAATTTATTTATATTTTCATTCTATTGTAATTACTCTATTTTAATATCACCAATGAAAGTAGTGGGGGTCTACTTTGTTAACACTCACAGAAAAGCTTGAATGTTGGTTTCATTATTGGCTACTAGTTTAATTGTTAATTGAAGTTTTTTTTTAAATTGTTTATTTGGACACTTCAGATGTTAAAGAGGCCAAGTAAATATGTACTTATAGCTCAATGATAGGACCCAAGACAAATAAACATTTCTTCTTCAATTATATATCTATAGATTATTTTCAATTTGTGTAAAATCATCATGTGTCTTCATTACCATCAAACAAACCTTTTAAAATATCTAGTTTGACATGTAAGAATATTTTATCATCTAATCATCTAAAGTTTGCAAATATCTATTCATTGTTGACAAAGATTGTTCTAAGCCTTATGTGAGAAGTACAAAAGCGTGTAGACATGTTTGATGTAAGATCGTTCGGATCAAGGGATTCCAAACAATGGACGAACAAACGGTTCACTTAGATTGCAAAAGGATGATATTTTGTTAATCTTCACGGATAACACGTGGATCATTGCACATTGTTGGAATACAAGGCATCCGATGATAAATGAATATGTATCAGTAATGTCCCAAAACTTGATACGCAAGTAGTGTAAGACGTATGCTTTGACTAGTGTCATAGTAGGGGCAACAAAAAGAAAGGCTCTAGCGCAATAGCGTTGAAGCCTTGAAGGGACGACTGTGTAGTGAGAGTGGGGACGTGACGGGTGGTGATACTGTGACTTCAACGAAGGATGTTTTTTGCAGTGTGGATAATGCTCACTACACATGGTCTTATTATCACTTTTGTAGAGACGGAGTGCTATTGAAAAAAAGTAGAATTGTATTGCTAAATGGTGTGGTTTATTATTGATTCTTTTTTTTTGTTTACATACATTCCCAATGCAATTTTTAATTGGTATATTTTTAATAACAATATTTTATATTTTTGTTATCCGTTAAATACTTAATCAATTAAATACCTCATAACAAAAACAATATAAATACCGTAACGAACCTTATTCAACTAAAAATTTTAATATCTAAAAATAGATTTTAACAACTTGTCAAGGTATTATATTTAAATTAAAATTTATGTTTTCAATAAATATTTATCATTTATATATTATTTCCGTATTTTATTAAGTTCTGTTGTTACTTACTACACATAAAGCGTTGAGATGCCAACAGCAGCTGTCATGCTACCGCCCACCTTATCATCAAGACTATCCTCGCGTTAGTTTAATTATATAATCGCTATTAACGCCTCATTTTTGTTTAATTATATTATTTTAGTCATTACATATTTATTAGGTGTAGCTATCTATAAAGCAATATTTTCTTAGTCGATTAAGCCATCTTATCGGTATGTAAATCGTACTGGTTTTAATAACCGGATAACGTAATAATTAATGAACGTTAACGAATATATAACGATGGGTCGTACTGGTTTTAATAATTGGATAATGCAATATAAATTATATATGATTAATTTTAAACAGAATATTAGTTTAAAACATATATGAAATTACTATATAATTTGACCTAAATTTCTGATGTTAATATAATAAAATATGAAATTAATATATATTAATAACTATATTTATATAAATGTCAACTAAACATCCTTTTATTAAAAAAAGATAAAATAATGTATTTTAATACATGGATGGAGTTGGATGGAAATGGGAAAGGCATGCAGTTAGCCAACTCATCTTGATTTTACAACCATTTATTGATACCGACTGCTTCACCACTCACCCCATGTGTGTGTTAAGAATGACACAAACCATGTGTTTATTTCCTTTTTATTATTAATTCTACACTCAAATAACAATCAATACCTACTTCTAATGGTACATTTTACACTTGCAAACACGTTAATATAACATCTACCAAAAACACAACAAAAGTAATAATTAACCACAACTTTCGGTTACAATGCCGGTAATGCCAAACCCTAGTCATACGCTTCTCATGTCATGTCGTATCACTCTTTCTTTGTTTTAAACACACACAATACTCATTTATTTTCAATTAAATGTTTGTTTTTATAAAAGACTGAATAATGACAACCTCAACCAGCTCATGCCAAACTATCTTAAGCTTATCATGTGAGAGGTAAATCGAGATTACCGTGCTTTCGATCAAACTGATCCTACAACGTATAAAGAAATATTTAATAAATCATTGGATTGAAGATTGAACCTTAAGTTACTCCTCAAAACATTGAATCCGTGTCACTTCTTAAATCCCTCATTTATGAAATCAACTCAACTATTCAAGACATGTGACACATGAAGTTCCTTATATCTTACTCCACTCGAGTAAAAATAAAGGTACAAAAAGATGACCGAAAACAAGAAATGGGTTACTTTTCTTGTGATGACAAATGCATTTGTAATTCGAGTTTAAAAAATAAAACAACGTTAGAAAGGTAGTAGAGTAAACGATCATACAATTGTTATATGTATCACGGTTAAAACAAACGATATAAGTGTTTATACGGTTCTCACAATTCCCTACTTTTGTCATGCATTGAGCTCATGACACCGTTCAATACAAAACCAGCCTTAAGTAGGAATTGTTATAACCGTATAAACACGAATACATATTCTTTAAGTATTATAAATAATCCGGTTGTATAATTAGCTGCACAATTGCTCTATTTCTCCCTCATATTATTCATACAAAATACTACGTACACATATTTATACAGTTCATATGATTTTACTTAAAACTGGTTTATGTATTAAACTAATAAACCCCGTATATAAAGGGTAAAGTTGTAAAAGAACATTATTTATTATTTTGTTTTATTTATTTTAAAAAAATAAATGAAAATAGGAAAAGGAAAATGAAAAAGAAAGATGCCCATGTATTAGTCACACTATCACTGACTTTTCGTGAATGAAAGGCAAGGCAACCCATGAAATGCATCATATCAACTGTTTAACACTAACCACTTACTCAAAGTATTTCACACTCACTACACTAGCCAACTTCACACTACTTCTATTTAACTCAACTCAACTAACCCATCATTCCATCCAACTTCATTTCCAGTTACACTTACGTACACACAATATTATTCCATCTTATCTAACTTACTTACTTCACTTGATCATTACAATTAACATCCATTCATCCATAACAACAAGCTAGCCAAATTAGATCTAAGCAAACATTTTATAATTTAATTAAATATCAAGAATCGGTTTTGATTGATTAATTATCAATGAATAATAATAATTGTAATTATAATTATAAAAATAAAAATAGTAATAACAATTGATGAAGTAATATTTCACATTAATCTCAGGACCTGTTCAGGCTTTCAGTAATGGCAATCTACAAAATCCGGAGCGGAAAACACCATACGCTGCTGCTGCGAACCGCTAGTGAATTGAAAGTGATCTTCAACGACTTCTGGTGGCGGAAAGTTAAGATCTAACGATAACATATTACTCGCAGACTTTTCGGTTATTTGATCAGCAGTGCTTTCATCAGTTGTTGTTGTTGAGATTCCGGTTGATCGGTTGCCGGTATGCGGAATTGGCCGGTGCTTTCTCATGTGTCCGCCCAGTGCTTGACCGGATAAAAACTCCGATCCGCATATTGAACATTCATGAACTTTATTATTATTATTATTATTATTATTATTATTATTATTATTATTATTATTATTATTATTATTATTACCTCCTTTCGTGTTGTTGTTGTTGATCATAAATGGACCATTTCGGACGTTATTAGTATTATTAATGATAATACTTGCCTTGTTTTCTTCGTCATCTTCAACAACGTCGTTATTATTTTCTTCAACAGACTCCATCACTGGCGGTTGAGGTTGAATAATAATATTATTATTAATATTATGGTTAACCGAACTGGATATCTTCTCGTCCACGTTAACCTTAGGTTTCTTGTGACTGGCACGGTGTCCGCCTAACGCTTGAAACGACGGAAACGTACGGTTACACGTGTTACACTCGTAAGCGTATAAACCGGATTTAACATTAACATCAACACCGTTAATCTCCGTCAACCTCCGGCTGTTAATAAGCTTTTCCGTCTTCTGGCAAATCTGATTGGAATATTTATCTTTCGTCACCGGAGACACACTCCTTGCCAACATAATCAAACAATTGGCCATATCTTCATCTTCCTTCGTTGACACCGACTTCTTTTCATCACAACTATCAATGAAACAGTCGCTGTCATCACTGTTGCCACTGTTATTGCCAAAAGGCGAACTCGGTCTGTTACGCTTGGTACGCTTTCCTTTGATGATTTGCCGAGCTATGTCTCGGCTCATGCCTTCAGTGAATTCAGCCATAAACTCCATTTCAATCAAGGAATTAAGGATTGAATAATAATAATAATAATATTGGTGTGTGTGTGGAAAGTGGGTGGGAGTGAGAGAAAGTAAGAGAGTGGTGGGTTGGAGGAAAGAGTGAGGGGGAGTTGGTTTAATACATGCATAGTGAAAGGGTGAAAAGTGAAAAAGGATTGGATAGGAAGAGATGGTGGTAAAGTGTAATTATTTCTTCAAGTAGTTTGTTGCCAACAATCTTTTTTGCGTCTGGAGACTCTCGGGGTCACAACAGGAAAGATAAGTGGGCATAAGGAGTCTTGGTGGTGGAATGACGCAGTGCAAGACAAGATAAGGGACAAACAAGGATGTTTTAGGGAGCTAATGAGGTGCACGAATGAGGAGGAGCGAGTGGAATTGAGGGACAACTACAAAACGGCCAAGATAGAGGCGAAGAAGGCAGTGGCGGAAGCAAAAAAGGCGGCCTTTAAACGGATGTATGAAAGTCTAGAAACAAAAGAGGGGGAACATGCTATGTTTAAGATTGCCAAAGCCAGGGAGCGTAGAAGACAAGATCTAGGACCGGTGAAGTTCATAAAGGATACAGATGGGCATGTACTGGTCAAGGAGCTGGACATCAAGCTAAGATGGCAAACCTACTTCCACAATCTTTTTAACAATGGGAGAGCTTACCAAGAAGAACATGACAACACAAACTTTCAACGACAACAATCGAATAACTGCTACTGCCGACGGATCACACGAGAAGAGGTGAAGGACGCACTTAGGAGGATGGGAAGGTCTAAGGCGGTTGGCCCAGACAACATACCCATCGAGGTGTGGAAGTGTCTGGGGGAGGAAGGAGTCATGTGGTTAACTACTCTGTTCAATAGTATTCTAAAATCAGGTAAGATGCCAGACCAGTGGAGGAGCAGCGTTGTAGTTCCTATCTATAAGAACAAAGGAGACGCCCAATGTTGTGGTAACTACCGAGGAATCAAACTACTAAGTCATACTATGAAGCTATGGGAAAGAGTGATTGAGGTTAGACTTAGACGAGAAACTCAGGTTACGGTCAACCAATTTGGCTTCATGCCGGGGCGTTCCACCACAGAGGCAATACACCTTATAAGAAGATTAATGGAAAAGTATAGGGAGAAGAAGCGTGATCTACATATGGTGTTTATTGACCTAGAAAAGGCCTACGACAGTGTGCCACGACAGGTGCTCTGGGAGTGCTTGGAGGGTAGAAGAGTGCCCAAGAAATACATAGAGATAATTATGGATATGTATACCAGGAGTGAAACAAATGTCCGGGCGCCAGTGGGGGATACTGATTTCTTACCTGTAGAGGTAGGACTTCACCAGGGGTCAGCGTTGAGCCCGTTTCTTTTTGCAGTAGTCTTGGATGAGTTGTCAAAGTCGATTCAGGGGACTCTCCCGTGGTGCATGATGTTCGCAGACGATATTGTGTTACTTGCTGAGAAAAAACAAGATCTAAACATGAGGCTTGAGGAGTGGCGAACAACCTTAGAGACAAAAGGTTTAAAGATTAGCCGATCTAAGACGGAGTACCTACACTGTGATTTTGGTGGGATAAACGACAATGAAGACGCACACATCACAATTGAAGGGCAGGTGGTCCCGGAGGTAACGAAGTTCAAGTATTTAGGATCATTTGTACAGAGCGATGGGGAATTAGACAGTGATGTGACCTACCGAGTTCAGGTAGGATGGTGTAGATGGAAAGCAGCCACAGGTATATTGTGCGACAAGAGTTTCCCGACTAAACTAAAGGGAAAATTCTATAGAGTGGCAGTTAGACCTGCAATGCTATATGGAACAGATTGTTGGGCCATCAAGAAGGCACAAGTGCGGAAGATGGAGGTAGCAGAAATGAGAATGCTACGTTGGATGTGTGGGCACACAAGGCTAGACCGAATAAGAAACGTTGTGTTTCGCGAGAGATTAGGGGTGGCGAACATAGCATACAAGATAAGAGAGTGAAGATTGAGATGGTTTGGACATGTAAAGAGAAGACAGACGACGAATCCTGTTAGATCCGTAGAAAACATTACTATAGAGGGGAGGAGGGGTAGAGGACGACCGAAATTAACTTGGGATGAGAGGATTAGGCATGATTTGATAGACCTAAACCTCTCCGAGGACATGGTTGAGGATAAGAATTCGTGGAGAAGTAGAATTAAAGTTAAGGATTTTTAGAGAGAATTGAATATCTTAGGGCTTAGACTTGACTTATTTAGGTCACATACCATAATGGTATTTCCCTTACATATATTATTATTATTATTATTATTATTATTATTATTATTATTATTAGCTTTTATATAGCTGTTAAACTGTGACCTTATTATTAATATTATTATAATTAGTAGTAGTTTTTATATAACTGTTAAACTTTGATTTCCTTTATTTTGCTTTATACTCATACACATACACATGTACTTAGAGCCGAGGGTCTTTCTGGAAGCCACCTCTTTATTCCTTTGGATAGGGGTACGGTGTGCCTACATCCCACCCTCCCCAGACCCTACCTATAGCTTTGCTGTCGGTGAGATTTTACTGGGTATGATTGATTGATTGATTGATTGAATCTTTTTTGCGTCTCTCTTCTTAAATAAGTGCTTTTTAAAAAAATTTTGTACGCGTGAGTTTCACGCGCCTTTTAATGTTCTTCGCGTGCTATTCATCCAATCTCCCACCTCTTTTTTACTTTTTTTTTATAATTTGTTTTGTTACAAGTTACAAGCATGCTTCTCTTAAAAAATCAAAATAAAAAATAAAATATATATATAAATAGTGTTGAGTGTAAGTAAATGAGTCGAGACGTTACAATCTCATTTGAGTTTAAACAACTTGAACAACTTCAGTCTAGTTGAGTTCATTTATTAAGGAAGTTACAACTCGATTTTTATATATCAAAGAATATGTTTGGGAATATAAATAAGCTTTATTATTTTTATAAATTTTATTATTTATTTTTTTAAGTTATATAGTTATAGATTTTACAAGCATTTCGAAGTTTATGTACCCGAATACAACTTAAACTTCATTAAAATAAAAAATAAATAAATAAACTAATGAAATTGGATGAGACATGTCTTTTTAGGTTTTCGAAAGTCTTTTCTTCAAACTTCGAGTGCAAAGTTGATTAATAGGACTTTCTTAGAGTGTTTGGCAATTGGCTTAATTAGCTTTTTTCTAAATGAACTCATACTAAGTAAAAAGTTTATTGAACGTGAGAGGTTAGGCATTTATTGTTAGAAAGAAGTTTTCTAAAGCATTTAAGAAAGCTAATTAAAGTAGATTATGAGAAAACTATTAAGCTTGATAATTGAAATACTAAATTATTGAAAAACTCTTTCTTGTTATGAACTTATGATAATTACTTATACTTTTGTTTATTTCTAATATTATGTACTTTTATATTTTCGTTTACATGTTACAACTATTTGATCAAGGATAATGATAGTTGTTTTATTTTTAAGTTTTGTGGGTTTTAAAATAAACCCAGTTGTATAAATTGAAACACACCATATAATTAAGAATTAAAAATGTTAGGACATAGACACTAGTGCAATAGTGAGGGAAAAAAAGTGAGAACTTTGAGAACCGTATTAATTAAAAATTTTAGTTTTTTCTATAAATGTATTATAAAAAATACGATAGTTTCTATAATTATCCATCTGTTAAGGTGAAGAGGTAGGTCACAGCAGAGCCCAGTTGGACCCGCAAGACTCACCTTGAAGAGGAACGTCTGCGCAGAAACCAATTGGATCCGCAGGACCAACCATGCTCAGAGACGTGACGTCCTTACGCGCAGTACGCAAGCTGTTCCCGCAGGAAATGCCTCCCAATGGTGAAGGACTCCGCCTGTCCCCGCAGCCTCGGATACAAGCCATCAGGGAAGGCCACCCGCGCAGCAAGGCTACACGCACAAGGCACTTAGCTCTCAATCGTTCAGTGTCACCTGAAGGAATGAGCAAAGCCGGGAACAATCCCGCACAAGGGCGGGAGGGGGAATACTCCCGCCCAAATAAGCCAGTCCGTACGATACGGGAAGATCTTCTGTACTGTACCTGACGAGGTATGGGAAAAGGATCTGACTAAAGATACGACAGCTTATTAACAGTATGGCGAGCAGCATGCTCCTGTACTGTGTCACTATTAGCCGCTGCCTACTCACCAACTACTGCCATACCACGTGCGTAGCCGGCAGTTGGTGGAAAAGGAATAGTACACAGCAGGCCTGGTCACTATCAGCCGCTGCCTACCCACCAACTACCAGCAGGGCACGTGCGTAGGCCACTGTTGGTGGAACAGGAACACTGTTGCAGCCGGCCACACCTCCTTGGAAACCTACCTTCGGCTATAAATACCACAAATGGTATGACCATCATATC